>NC_056741.1:817460718-817651112 GCF_019279795.1 Protopterus annectens | reverse complement strand
ATGAACAGGTGATCCAGAAAGTACCTACACTTCTGGTTGGGAGTCTGTCACTACCAGTTCAGAGTACTGCCCTTTGGACTCTCCACAGCCTCCAAGGTGTTTTGGCAGTAGTAGCAGCATACCTCCAGACTGCAGGAATTCCAGGTGTTTCCCTACCTGGACAACTGGCTCATTACCACTCCGAACAGGCATCAACTTGTATTTTCAAGAGGTCAGATTCTCCACACCTGTGCTGTCCTAGAGATGACCATAAACTACAACAAATTGCAACTTCAACCAACTCAGACATTGGAATTTATTGGAGCAGTGCTCAGTACAGACTGCCATTGCTTGCCTTACATCACACAGAGCTCTAACTACAAGGTCACAGGTCAAGAAGGTTGTGACAGCACATCAGTCTCAGCCCACCCAGTGCTCCGAGCTGTGGGCCTCATGGCTTCAGCAATAACCTTAGATCTGATATTGTTAATCCTTGTTCATTCCTTAACGCATGGGTATCTGTTCGACCTCGGAACCGAGCCGGCCATTTTCCAAGCTCGTATCAGCTTCAAACTCTCTAGCTTAACTCTTACCCACAATCCCCCTCTCCCTGTTATCCCAGATTGCGTTTGCCGCATTGCCATTCAATCGTGTCAAGCTACTTCTCTTGTGCTAAGTACAGTCATTTGCTGTTTGATAGTTTTTCAGGTTACTTTTCTGTCAGGGTAAGAGACAATGAAATATAAACTTTTCTATCGCGTTTAGCGTACATAATTTCTTCAGATCTTTCTAATCTTCTCTTTACCGCGAGGTATCTCTTTACCATCGTTGGTAATCCTTTCCCCCTTTTTCTCATACCTTCGGGTACTCTCTTGTACCATTGCTGGTACCTTTTCTATTCATTTGCTGTCATGGCAGATAAGAAAGCTAGTCCGGGGTTTAAGTGGTGTTCTGATTGTGGACACAAACTTCCTACTTCTGATGCACACTCTGTGTGTTTATTGTTTGGGAGCTTCCCATTTGTCTGTTGACCCACCCTGTATTATTTGTGAGAACTTTTCGACTAGAACCTTGTTGGAAAGGGAAAAACAAGCTGTTACTGAAGGGACTTCTTAAATCTCCCTTTTCAGAGGCTATTTCTGGGCCGGAGGCCTCAACCCCTCCTAGAGCTCATAATAAAATCTTAGATGTTCCTACTAAGGTTAAATCTTTGCCTTCGTCCCTGGCTGGGGACTCCCGCCAACCAAAACCTAAAAAGGTTAAAGTTTCGGCTCCAAAGCTCACTCAGTCAGCCCTAGTGCTTTTGGTGCCTAGACCTTTGGCACCGAGGCCTTCGGCCCCATTAGTGATCTTGGCTCTGTCTTCTCCTGCAGCCTTCACTATATCGGCACCGAGGGGCTCCTCGGTTCAGACTATTACCACTGTATCGGCACCGACTGTTCAGTCGGCGCATACCTTGACCGCGTCGGCTCTGTTATCTTCCGAGGAACTGACACCTTTATTGTTGACTCCTGTTTTGTCGGTTCCAGCTTAGGCACCGATCCCTGTGTCGGTGCAGACCATGACCTCGGCACCGAAGGCTGGACTACGGTTGTCTGCACCGAAGAAGTCAATCTCAGCACCGCTTTCCTCTGTGCGGACAGAGGAGATGGGCACAGAGTTTGCCTCTTCTGTGGTCAGGCCTGGTTCTCCCTCAGCCTCGGTGAGGTCCACTAGAAGCCTTTCCGAACATGTGTTGCGTCTTGTGTACCAGGTATTCTTGGCCAGAGGTATCCCACCCCTCAGGAACTATCCTTCCTTGGGGAGGTGATCACCCGTCTCCAAAGACCCCTTTTTATTCTCCTCCTTCATTGCCTTTGAAGTCCATGGATATATAGCACAGTCTTCCCCTTCTGCGGTCCCCTTTATGGATCTCGTAAGGAACCGCAGTTGCCTTTGTGGCAGGAAAGTTTTGCTACGACCCAGGATGTCAGTTGTGACACGCATAGCTGCTCCACAGCCATCCAGGGACTCAGGGTTGGCAGGCTGAGCCACTTAAGGGAGGGGTGACCCCTGTCCTAGACATGCACTCCTCTTTGGGTGGACCACCCTTCCAACTGATGGAGAAGGCTTTCGCTGCTGCTGACGATACTAGACTGTCTATACCTCCACCCTCCTCTGGTACACTGGTTTCACAAGTCGCACCTAGCGGACACCGGCTGCAAGGGCCTCAGGACATATTCCCACAGGAATCCCCTTTTCCGCTGTCTTCTCCAGCTTCTCCCACCAAGGAGGTCCACCGGAAAAGTTCATGTAAGAGGAAGCACATTGACTCCACAGAGGAGTCCCTCACTGAAAAGACAGATTTCGATGGAGAATTATCCCCTCAGTCACCCTCTGAGGTATCCTTTGGTGATATCCTCAAAATCTTGAAGCAGAGAGGTGACTGGCAGTCCTATAATCCGACCTCTGAGTAATCTGTGTTTCTGCAGGCCTTTCATGCCCGGCCCTCTACCTCCTGGGTTACTCCACCTGCCGATGAACTTGTCCGGCTCATCATGCAGCGTGCTTGGAAGGCTCCTGATACCGTTTAAGCTATTCCCCAGAGGCCAGATAAGATTTTGTCCCCTCCTGCTTCGGATCTCCATTGGTCCAAAGGCCTTCCTGTGGATGCTTTGGTGGTGGCGGCCGCAACAAAAAAGGATCTGGCAGAAGAAGAAAGCCAGACTGTCCATCTGCCTAATAGAGTCCCGGGCCCAAGACAGGATAGGGAAGCGCACCTTTGCTTCGGCGACCTTTACTATCAGGTCCCTGAATTATATGGCACATTTTACCAGGCTTCAAAGGGATCTGATTTCTGAGCTCTCTGAAACCTTGGCTGGTGCCCTGTCTGATAAGGTCTGTGACAGTGACCTCTCAGCTGGCCACCATTGAATCTATATCGAATGCCTCTATGCGACTGATATCTCACACATCAGAAGGAGCAGCTAGAGCAGCGGGTTCATCTGCGGTTTTGAGACGACACGTCTGGATGCGCTTGTGCAATTTCGTGGGAACCCTTTAAGGCTTCCTTTCTTAATGCTCTCATTGAGGCCTCCTCGTTGTTTGGGCCCAAAGTTAAAGGCACACTGGCCAGATGTGAACAGGACGGTAAGACCCTTTCTGACATTGGTGTCCGTTATTCTTCCCTAAACGTGCTTTCTCCCGAAACCAAAAGAGTGGGAAGATGTGGTTCAAGAAATCTCAGGGTCCTTTCCGTCACACACTGGCAGATGTTCATCGTGTTTCACTGTTGCAGTCATGACTGTAGGGTTCTCCCCTGCCGGCAGGCAGTCCTCGGTCGGCCAGAATCCCAAAGTCTGGGTCCGGCATCGGCTGTTCAACCATGCTCCCTGACGTCAGAACGCCAGGAGTACAAAGCTGACGGCCTACGCCATGCCCTCCAGTCTTTCTTGCCGTGCGGTGATAGCAGTTCGCAAGTGCCGGTCGGCTGACTCCTGACAATTTTTTCTGAAAAACTTCAGTCCGAAGACTTTCTTCTTCCACGGGTATTATTAAAGATCAAACAGGACAAGCCCAAGATGATAATCTTGTTGGCCCCAAATTGGCCTCGACAGTTTTGGTACCCCACTCTGAAAAACCTATGTCTAGAGCCCCTTTGGGTCTTACCACAGATTCCGACCCTTCTGTCCCAACATCAGGGTCAGGTTCTACACTCCCATGTCAGCACTCTCAGCCTGGCGGCCTGGTTAATCCAGGGCCTTTGATTCCTTCTCTCCTACCCAAGCAGGTTATGGATGTCATTTTAGAAGCCAGACGTCCTAGCACTAGAAAATCTTATGCAGGAAAATGGAAAAGATTTTGTCCCTGGATGCAGGCTCAGGATTCTGATCCTCTTCTTCCGAACATTCCTTTGATTTTACTTTACCTGACAGATCTCTTACATAAGGGTCTCTTTCTCTTCCATTAAGATACATGCCTCTGCTATTTCCGCTCATTATAATACAGACACTCCAATCTTTTCCCACCAGCTCATGAGACAGTTTCTCAAAGGAGCTAAAAACTTAAGACCTCCTAGATCTCCTCCCATTCTTGCTTGGGATCTCAACTATGTTTTGGAAAAGCTCACCTTACCTCCTTTTGAGCCTGTTGCCTCTTCTGACATCAAGTTTTTATCTTGGAAAACAGCCATCCTGTTAGCCCTGACCTCTGCCAGGAGAGTTTCAGAGTTGCAAGCTCTTATGGCTGTGGAACCTTATATTATTTTTCATCAAGACAGGGTGTCTTTGAGGACTAATCCTACATTCATGCCTAAGGTGGTTTCCAAAGTGGCTTTAAATCAAACTATCCACTTGCCAACTTTTTTCCCCACTCCTCAAAATAAAGGGGAAAGGATCTTACATTCCTTGGATGTACACAGACAACTACGTTTTTACCTGGACAGAACCAAGGACATCAGAAAATCAGAGCAATTGTTCGTTTCCTATGCTTCAAGTTCCCAAGGTAAAGCCATTTCAAAACAGACCATTTCTAAATGGATTGCTCATGGAATCAGATTTTGTTATTCACACCATGGAAAGCAAATCCCAGTGAGTATACGGACTCATTCCACCAGAGCTGCTGCCACTTCTGCTGCCTTCCTCAGGGGAGTTCCTACCAAAGACATTTTGGAAGCTGCAACTTGGAGTTCAGTGCATACTTTTTCAAAGCACTACAATCTACCTCTCTACTCGAAGTCTAGGGCAGGCTTTGCTTCTGCAGTCTTGCAGGGCCTTTTAGCCGCCCCTTCTACTTTATGACCACCTCCCTTTCATTCTGCTTTGGGATTCTACCCTACAGTCATGACTGCAACAGTGAAACACGATGAACATAGTACAGTTGTGTACACCTACCATAAATGTAGATGTTAGAGTGTCCTCACTGTTGCAGTCTGCTTTCCTCCTGTCCCCTCTTATTTTTACTTTTGTGTGGTTCCTTTTTTCACCATTCTTCTGAGGTGTATTTGCAAAGGATATGGGACCTGTCTCATTTTGGGACTCCTGACATCTCGGGCAAGAAAAACTGGAGAACATGGCGTCAGCTGTCAGCTTTGTACTCCTGGCATTCTGACGTCAGGGAGCAGCATGGTTGAACAGCCGACGCCGGACCCAGACTTTGGGATTCTGGCCGAGGACTGCCTGCCAGCAGGGGAGAACCCTACAGTCATGACTGCAACAGTGAAGACACTCTAACATCTACATTTATGATCGGTGTACACAACTGTACTTTCTCCCCCAGAGGCAGAGGGGGAAACTCCTAGGGAAGGCACTCCTTTCGGGGCAGAGGGGGTCCGCGTAACCAGGGTTCCAGGGATTCTTTCACTGGTCAATCCTACCAGCGCTCCTGAAGAGTGGCCCAACTCCTTTCCTCTGGAGGTGGTTGGGGGACGTTTCTCCTTGTACTCTTCTGCCTGGCTAACCATCACCACTGATTCTTGGGTACAAAGGATTATAACCAGAGGTTATCATATCCCCTTCGATCTTTGTCCTGCCCCTTCAAATCACCTTCCTGACGTTCCACCCAGTTAAAGGGAAGAAGCAGCACTAGAGATAGAAAAGCTGCTAACAAAGAGTGTCGTCCAAATAGTCCCTCCAGACCAGATAGGATCCGGATTCTACTCAAGACTATTTTTGGTGCCAAAGAAAACTGGGGACTAGAGACCAATTTTGGATCTCAGTGTATTGAACAAGTTTGTGAGAGTACAAAAATTCCGGATGGTCACAATTCAGTCTCTCCTCCCTCTTTTGGAAAAAGACGATTGGATGTGCTCGATAGATCTTCAAGATGCGTACTACCACATAAAAGTGGACAGGCCATTAAGAAGATTTCTGCACTTCCGTGTGGGAGCCAGTCACTACCAGTTCAGAGTACTGCCCTTCGGACTCTGTACAGCCCCCAGAGTGTTCACAAAGTGCATGGCAGTTGTCACAGCTCACTTGCTACTTCAAGGATTCCAGGTGTTTCCATACCTAGACGACTGGCTCATTTCCGCCTCCACCAGACATTTACTGGAAAAAGCCCTGGCATACTCTCTCCTTGCTGCTCAAAGGCTAGGCATAACCATAAACTGGCAAAATTCCAATCTCACCCCATCTCAGTCAACAGAATTCATAGGGGTTATCTTGGACACAAAAAAACTGCAGAGCTGCTATTCCAGAGCACAGAATTCTAAGGATAAAGCAACAACTAATTCCAATCCGTTCAAGGGAAAAATCCACGTCTCACTCTGTTCTACAGTTGTTTGGTTCCATGGCAGCCTCCATCACCATTGTTACCCTGGCCAGGTTTCACATGAGGCTTCTACAATGGCTACTGCTCACCCAGTGGTATCCTTTTCAGCATCCTCTTTCAGCCATGATTCGAGTAACCCACAGGTGCAAACAGGATTTAAATTGGTGAATGACCTGTCACAATGGTCTCGCCCCTTCTCCCCTCAGCAACTCAAGGCCACAGTGACCACAGACACCTCCCTGATGGGGGGGGGGGGGCTATGTCAGGGACAGACAGTCCAAGGCACTTGGAATGAAATGGAGGCCCATCTGCATATAAATGTTCTAGAGCTGAGGGCGGTGCTTCTGGCGTTGTAAGCATTCCATCCTCTGCTGCCGTCTGGGACAATTGCGATTTAATCAGACAACATGGCGGTAGTCTGGTACATCAACAAGCAAGGTGGAACCAAATCGTATCCCCTTTGTTGAGAGGCCATGAGGATAATGGCAATGGACGATGGCTACCAACCGTTTTCTTCTAGCAGCGCACATTCCCAGGCGTTCCAACGTGAGAGCAGACAGACTCAGCAGGTGCATTCTTCAACCTCACGAGTGGTCCTTGAATTCCTTGATAGCGGCGGCGATCTCCCACCGCTGGGGCCGTCCTTGCTGCAACCTATTTGCATCCCCGACCAACTACAAATGCAGCAACTACTTCGCCCTGATTCCCCCTCCGGGATAGTCACCCAGAGACGCTCTTGTCCATGATTGGCCCGCAGGTCCTCTTTACACATTTCCACCCTTTTCCCTCATTCTCCAGTTTCTAAAGAAAGCCCGTTGGTTGAAGAGCAAGGTGATCCTCATAGCACTATATTGGCCTCGACAGATTTGGTTCCCCTTCCTTTGGCCTCCCCTACTAGATCGACCATGGATTCTCCATCCATCACCAGAGTTGATATCACATCCACAGAACCTGATTCATCCCAACTTGAACAGCCTGAAGCTCACAGCTTGGCTGCACCAATTCCCTTGATTGCCAGACAGAATGATCTTTATCAGTATGTGATATTCTCACTGCTTCTCAAGTCTTCCACTGGAATTGATTATCTGAGCAAGTAGAAAAGATTGACCTGTTGGCTGAAAGATAAACAAGTAGACCCCTTTTCAGCACCAGTGTCTATAATACTAGAGTATCTGGCCGGCCGACCTTTTTCAATCGGGTCTATCGGCCTCTACCATTAGAGTTAATTTGGCTGCAATTTCTAATTTTCATGAGGGTGTCCAAGATTTCTCTCATGTCCCATAAATTGTGCAAGACCTTCATAAAAGGTGTGAATCCTCTGAAGCCACCTTTTAGAGAACCTATTCAACCATGGGATTTATCATTAGTTCTACAAGTTCTGACAATGTCACCTTTCGAACCAGCCTCTTCTTGCGACCTCAAGTATTTGTCATGAAAAACCTTGTTTTTGGTCGCCATTACTTTTGCCAGACGTATTTCTGAGCTTCAAGCTTAATGTATCAAGAGTCCATACTTGATTTTTCATAGAGCGAATGTCTCTGAGAACTAATGCATCATTTCTGCCTAAAGTGATCTCTGAAATAACAAAATCAAGCCATTGAATTGCCAGTTTTCTTTCCCAATCATTCAAACGGAGGAGAGTATTGCCTACATACCCTAGATATCCGCAGGCAAATCTGTTTTTACTTAAACAGGACTAAACCCTTTCGTAAATCTGACCAGTTATTGTTGGCCTTTTCTGGACCTAGATTAGGATCTGCTGTTGCTAAGGTCACATTAACTAGATGGTTGAAGGACTGCGTGACCTTCATTTATACACAACGTAATATCTCGTTGCCTTCTACTATGAAAGCTCATTCAACAAGGTCGGTGGCAACTTCTGCTGCCTTCCATGCCAGAGCTTCTTTACATGACATCTGTGCAGCTGCAACTTGGGCTATGGCCTCATACCTTCATCAATCATTACAAATTGGATTTGGCCTCCAGGGGAAGAGGGGAAGAGTCCTTCCATGAGAGCCTCCCAGGAATAGAGGTAGTTGGGGACTCTGTCCCATGCGTAAGGAATGAACGAGGATTAACAATATCAGATAAAGAAGTTGTCTTACCATAACGTTCCATCTGTATTGTGGATCCTCGTTCAGTCATTATGATCCTCCCTCGTTCCCCCTCCTGTGGTTTCTAGTGGATCTCACCATCTGTTTCTCAAGTTATTTGACCAGAGGTAGCCTCTACCTTCTTTGACTTGCAAATGCAATCTGAAGTAACATGGAGAGGAGGATTGTGGGTAAGAGTTTAGCTTGAGGTTGAAGCTGACGCGAGCTTGGAAAATGGCTGGCTCGGTTCCAAGGTCAGAACTGATACCCATGCTTAATGACTGAATGAGGATCAACAATACCGATGGAACGTTATGGTAAGACATCACTTTTTTCTGTTTGGCCAGGTTTTTACATGCGGATTCTACAGTAGATGTTTGCTACTCAATGGTCTATCTTCCATCTGTCAATGCCATATCAGATGAACATTACCAACACTTTCAGAAGAGATCTCTCTTGGGATCCAGTCTGATCACCTGTTCGTGGCTGTCCATTCCCCAGCAACCCAAGGCCATAGTGACAGGATGCTTGCCAGATAAGGTAGGTGGACATTATCTGGGGAAGACAGTCCAGGGTGCTTGGTCCCCCAAAGGGCCAATTTGCATACAAATGTCCTAGAGATGAGAGCAGTGCTTTTGGCGTTGCGAGCATTTCAAGATCTTCTTGCGTCTGGGACATTTCCCCCACGGGGGCAGTCACCGAGGGATGCTCTACTTCATGATTGGCCCCCGCAGTCTCCTTTATGCTTTCTCACAAACCCCATTGATTCCAAAATTTCTGCAGAAAGCTGCCAGGTCAAAGAGCACAGTGATCCTCATTGCCCCCTATTGGTCTCGACAAATCTGGTTTCCTTTCCTATGGCCCCCACCTGGTTCAACCACCATGCAACCTAGATCTGACTTTGGACCTCCTGTCTCACCCAGCGGGCATATCACACCTGGATATACCAAAACCCAAGCTGACTGCTTGGCTGTCCCCATAAAGCCCGCTACAAGGAAAACCTATTCAAGTAAATGGAAAAGGTTTGCCTTTTGGACTCGGTAGCATAAGCTTGACCCTTTTTCAACCTCTGTCAGCCCGATCTTAGATTTTCCCTGCTCACCTTTTTCAAAACCGTGCTAGTACCTCAAACATTAGGGTACAGCTAACAGCAATTTCAAATTACCATACAGGACTGAATGGCGCACCCATAGCTTCTCAGAAATTGAGCAAGGCCTTCTTAAAAGGGACATTAAGACCCTACACCTCCATGGGACCTACATTTGGTGCTGCAGTCTCTCACAACCTCCCTTTGAACTAGCAGCTACATGTGACAAGACTATTTTCTTGGTTGCCATCACTTCTGCAAGAATTTCTGAGATCCAAGCACCATCTTCTAAACCTTCTTTCTTGGCTTGGTTTTTCACAAAGATGGTGACCTTGCTTACCAACTCATCCTTTCTTCCAAAAGTGGTGTCAGAATCCATCATAAATTTTACTGTTAATTTGCCAGTGTTAAATTTACCCACAAAGGAGAATGTATCTTGTGTTTACCGGATGTCCATAGACAGTGATTCTATCTGCATAGGACAGAAAAAATCAGAAAAGCTGACCAAATATTTATTTTCTTCTCTGGACCAAAATTGGGAAAATCAGTTTCTAAAGTTAGTGTTTGACAAACTGCATCTCCATATTCTATAATAAATTAGGCATTTCTCTTACACACACGCCCATTGAAAGCACACTCCACTAGATCTATGTCTACGTCCACGGTTTTTCAGTCTAGGATGTCTATGGATGACATTTGTGCATCGGGCTACCCATCATGCCTTTATTAGTCATTACAAATTGGATCTGATCTCTAGAGGTAGGGCATCATTTGGTTCTATGGTGCTCAGGAATATCCTTCCTTGATTCTGCCCTGGATTTAAGTAGCTGTCCCATTCATTGAGGATAAAATGAAGATTGACAACATCAGATATAGAAGTTATGTACTCACCATAACATTCCATCTGTGTTGTCGATCTTCATTCTTCCTCAACTCCCCTCCCACCTACCCCCTGTTCATGACTTTTGGAGGCACGAGCATTTACATGGTCTCTGAATAGGCACATTTATATGTATATGACTTTGGATATGGCTTCCCATAATTCGGCATTAGTCTACACTAATATAGCAGCAAACGAGACCCGAGGTATTTGGCAAGGTGCATTATGGATAAGGGAGAAGCTCTGAATATCTGGTTGCTGCGAGCTTTAGCAGCAGCTGGGTCAGATCTGACAGATCGTATTTGAACCCATTCATTGAGGAAGAGTGAATATCAACAACACAGATGGAATGTTATGGTGAGTACATAACTTTTTTTCTGCTACCCTCTTTTCATTGTCAGGAGCTGAGAGAAAAAATCCTTATTGCCCTTTTTGGACATTGCGGCATTTCTACCATCCCCTTTTAATTGTCGGGAAATACCCTATTCATCAATAAACAAGTGGATCTACTGACTTAGAGGGCCCCCTATTACACCAAGTATTTCAACCCCAAGTCAATAGCCAGGAAGATATACCTTTGTTACCCTTTGGGTTGGGCAGCTGTTGGCAGAAGATAAGTATTATGAAGGAGATCAGGAAAACGGAAACTAAGAAATTGTGTCTCAATGGAAACTATTCTCCCTCTGGTACCAAATGAGGGACCCAATAACCTACCAAAGCAGAGGTACTTGTGGTCCGGTAGTATTTGACAGAATTTTCCCACCAGTTTAACTTGCATATCTGTTAAGGTTCACTTTTTTCAGCTTTGTGTAATGTTTTAATTTCTTTAAAGAAAACTGCCTAGCATACATTTCTCACACAGGCCTGAGAGCAGGGGCAAAACGTTCCATGCATGCTCGCACAAAAACTTTTACTGTAGTGAAAAGAAAAGTGAGTTGATGTTCTTCGTGTTTCACTGTTGCAGTCATTACATTTGGGTAATCTGCTGGCAGGTTGCCCTCATTCGGCCTGAATTCCAAAGTCTTGGGTCCTGCTTCGGTTGTTGTCTTCTCTTCCATGTCGTCAGGGGTATAAAACAAGCAGCCAACACCATTTTCTTTAGTCTTTCTTGCCGCGTGGTGCCCGAAGCAGAGGCATTTCGCAAGTGCCGGTCAGCAGACTACTGAAATATTCGAGTTTCAGAACCGAAGTCTTCACTAAAGCTAAGTACCCCGTTGGGGAAACTTTTTTTTCTTGCTTTTTACCAATGTCAGAAAAAGTTAATAATTGTATTACTTGTGGGAAGCAAATACCTCATAAGGATTTCCATTTGTACTGTATTCCTTGCCTAGGCCCTGATCACAACGTGCCTGGCTGTCGGTTTTGTGCTAGATTTAACCAACGCACTATTAAGCGTTTGTATATTTTTGCATCAAAGTATTTTGGAAGCAGATTTAACTACCCAGAAATGTTGTTGGATAGTAATCAGACTACCGAAGTACATAAAAAACAGAGAAAGGCAGTCGAGATCCAAATCCGACGAAGCTTCTCCTAAGCCAGTCGCTGGTACTCAGTGAAGTGCATTTGCAGCCCCTGATACTCACTACTTTCGAGTCGCAGGCCTCTACCGACACCCATGTGGAGTCCGGCATGCCGCAAGATACTCAAGGTATTGGACCGATGGATATATCTCCCTCTGATGGGTCCGGAGCTGCTGAGCAGGCACCGGCTTCTGAGGGTGTATTCAGACCTCAACATTTGTATATCAAACCGACGAAAGCTGCAAAACCAAAGACAAAAGCAACTTCTAAAGTTAAAAAAACAGAAGTATGAGCCACGTGCACAGGCCTCTATGCCCAAAAAAACAGATGATCAAAATGGCTGAAGACCTTATTACCTTGATCAGGGGTACCCATCCCCCTCCTGATAAGAGGCCTAGGCAACAACACTGATTATAAATCTTCAGCTCCAGTTTCTTTTTCTTCTGATTCCTCTTCTTATCAGGAATTATCTATGCCTCCCTATGAGGGTTCTGATGCTGACGAGTCTGTTCCATCTGCATCTCCTCCTGAGGATTATTCATTTGGAGAAACCTTGCATACTTTGAGGGAGCATTTTCAATGGGAGAGTCAAGACTTCTCAGAATCAAAAGAGGCTCAGGGATTTTCTTCTTCCTCAGCACAGGCCTTTAGCCATTCCCCGTTTTAGACATTGTGGATGATGTTTTTTCGGAGTAGAGCTTGACCCCTGACTCCTTACCTCCGGCTCCCAGTAAGCCTGACAGATGTCCCTGACTCACATAAATTCTTATTTAGAAACCCTGCTGCTGATCCTGAAACTATTTCACAGGGTCCAAAGGCAGTTAAGGCCTCAACAGCAAAAAATTCTACCCCCCTCTGACAGAGATTCAAGGGCACTGGACAGATGAAGGGTTTATACATCTGCAACCTTGGCAATCAGGGCCTTAAACTGTCAATTTCATATGCTTTAAGTACCAACAACATGTTATGGGATTGCTGAAACAGAAAATGGTTGATTTCAGAATGTGCAGAAAATAAAGAATTGCAGGAATTATTGCATGCAGCTGAACAAGTTGGAAAGCATACTTTGCAATGTGGTTTTGATTCCTTAGAGGCCTCCTGCAGGGCCGCAGTTACTGGATCTGTGATTAGGAGGCATGCCTGGTTAAAGGAACAAAATTTGCCTGATCATGTTAAAGCTAAATTGCTAGATGCACCCTTGCAGCATGATTCTCTGGTATTAAGGCAGAAGAGGTTTTAAAGAAATTGGAAGACAAAGCCAAGTCTATGCAAACTGTTAAAGACGACTTACAAGTGCAGCCACCACTGGCCTACAAAAATTTGGTCCTTTCCTGTGTCAGAGCTCAAAGGGGCAAATCCAGACGCCCTAAGGGTTCGATACCAGGCGCAAGATTTGTACAGGTCAAAGCAATGGGGCGCTTCCACCTCCAAATCTGGAGGAGATAAAGCGCAAACCTACAGAAAGCAATCCCAATGACTTCCCCCTGCCTACACCAAGCACTTATCTTTTGGCAGCACCCATAGGGAGAAAATTAGCACTTTTTGCTCAAAATTGTCATTTAATAACCCAGGACAAGTGGGTACTAAACATCGTATCACAGGTATACAGATTTCATTTCCACACTCTGCCAATGGCAAATGGTTGGCCACATCTGCCAAAAAATCAATGGGCAGAGGCACAGAAACAGGTTACGCCCCTCATGGATATGGCATTCAGACAGTACCAGAACAGGAAGAAGGACAAGGTTTTTACTCAAGACTGATGTTCATCGTGTTTCACTGCTGCAGTCATTACACTTGGGTTATCCTGCCGTCAGGCGGTCCTGCAGTCGGCCAGAGTTCCAAAGTCTTGGTCCGGCATCGGTTGCTGTCGCCTCTTCCCTGACGTCAGTGTGCCAGGGGTATACAGGATGCAGCTGACGCCATTTTCTTCAGTCTTTCTTGCAGTGCGGTGCCCGAAGCAAAAGCAGTTCGCAAGTGCCGGTCGGCCGACTCCTGAGATTTTCAAATTCGAATTTCAGAACCTTTTTCTTGCCTCAGACCGATGTCAGTAAAAGTTAATAATTGTATTTCTTGTGGGAAGCAAATACGTCATAAGGATTTTCATTCTTACTGTATTCCATGCCTAGGCCCAGACCACGACGTCACTAGTTGTCAGTTTTGTGCTAGATTTAACAAACGCACTATTAAATGTCGGTTTGATTTTGCTCGGCATTATTTTGGCCGAAGGTTCGATTACACCATGCTGTCGGAACAACTGACGACCGGAATACACAAAAAACGCAAAGACAAGGATAAGGACAGGCATCAGAGGTCCAAAACAGACGACGAAGCCTCTTCTAGGCCAGTCGCAGGTTCGCCGGTTCTCAGTGAGGCGCTTTCGCAGCCCCTGACACCTGCTACCTCAGAGCCACAGGCCGCTTCCGACTCCCACGTGGAGACTACTAGGCCTCTGGAAACTTAAGGTATTGGGCCTACAGAAATTAATCCCTCAGATGGGTCCGGAGCCGCTGAGCAGGCATCTGCTTCTAAGGGTGTTTTCAGACCTTCACAGCTTACCATCAAAACAACAACCAAGTCTAAAACTCCATTAAAGACAAAGAAACAAGTACAGCATTCTCCTGGACAGGCCTCCATACCTAAGAAACAGATGCTCAAAATGGCCAAAGACCTAATTACTCTGATACGGGGATCCCAGCCCCCTCCTGATAAAAGGCCTAGGCAGGATACAGACTATGATTCCTCTGACCAGGTTTCTATTTCTTCTGATTCCTCTTCAGACCAGGGATACTCTTTACCCCCCTATGAGGACTCTGATGCTGAAGAATCAATTCCTTCAGCCTCTCCTCCTGAGGATTACTCTTTTGGGGAAACTTTACATACCATGAGGGAGCATTTCCATTGGGAGAGCCAGGATTATTCAGAATCCAAGAAAAGGCTCAGAGGTTTTCTTTTATTGCCTCGACACAGACCCCTCGCTATTCCGCCTGTGTTAGATATTGTGGATGATGTGTTCTCTGAATCCAGTCTAACCCCTGATTCTTTGCCCCCAGCACCAGTCAAGCCAGATAGGTACTATAGAGTCCCTGACTCTCATACATTTCTTTTATAAAAATCCTGCTGCTGACCCTAAAACCATTTCACAGGGTCCCAAAGGGGTTAAGGCTTCCACTGCTAAAAATCCAGTTCCCTCTGACAGGGATTCTAAAGCATTGAATAGATGGAAGAAAGTTTACACTTCTGCAACTTTAGCAGTAAGGGCCTTAAATTGCCAGTTCCACATGCTTAAATACCAACAATATTTAATGTCTTTGCTTAAACAGAAAATGCTTACTAACTCGGAAGGTCCTGACTACAAGGAAATGCAGGATTTATTGCATGCAGCTGAACAAGTGGGAAAACATACTCTGCAATGTGGTTTTGATTCATTAGAGGCTTCTTGCAGAGCCGCAGTTACAGGATCTGTGATTCGAAGGCATGCCTGGTTAAAAGAACAAAGTTTACCTGATCATGTTAAGGCCAAATTATTGGATGCTCCTTTACAGCATGATATCTTGTTTGGTGTTAAGGCCGAAGAGGTATTAAAGAAAAAGGAGGATAAAGCAAAATCTATGCAAACCGTGAAGGTTTTCTTACAGGTACAGCCTCCTAGATTTAGCAGAAATTGCCCTTCTAAAAATTGGTCCTTTCCGGTGTCAGACAGACCACAAAGAGGCATATACAGACGCCCAAGAGGCAGATCTCAGCCCCAAGGCTCTTGCAGACCACTTCAGTGGGGTCCTTCAACCCCAAAAGGAGGAGAAGACGAGTCACAACCTTACAGGAAACGGTCCCAATGACTTCCCCTTTCAAATGCCAAGCTCTTACCTTTTGGCAGCTCCCTTAGGGGGGAAACTAGCACTTTTTTCACAAAATTGGCATATAATCACCCAAGACAAATGGGTACTGAATATTGTGTCTCAAGGTTACAGGTTCCATTTTCACACTCTACCAAGGCCGAATGCCAGACCTACCACAAAATCAATGGGCAGAGGCACAAAAGCAAATTACAGCCCTCATGGACATGAGAGCTATTCAAAAAGTGCCAAAACAGGAACAAGGACAAGGATTTTACTCAAGACTTTTCTTGGTCCCCAGAAAGGACAAAGCTTGGAGACCCATACTGGACCTATCTATTCTAAACACTTACTTGGATATTTCAAAACTCAAAATGTTGACACTACAGCAACTTCTTCCCATGCTGGGCAAGAAGGCTTGGCTTGTTACTTTGGACCTCAAAGAGGCATACCTGCATGTCCCAATCAGACAAAATTGCAGAAGATACCTCAGATTCATTGCTGGCACAATGCATTACCAATTCTCTGCACTGCCCTTTGGGTTATCTACTGTGCCCAGGGTCTTCACGAAATGCCTGGCACCAGTAAGTGCATTTTGCAGACAAAAAGGAATTCAAATATATCCTTACCTTATTCAAGCAGAGAGCAAGGACATTCTACTAAAGCATCTGGCATTTGTAAAAAGATTACTAATGGGCCTAGGGTAGACAATAAATGAAAAGAAATCAAAACTAGTGCCCTCACAAGAGATAATATTCCTGGGTGCAAGCTTAAATACAACTGCTCAGATGGCTTATCTCACGCCAGACAAGCAAAGGCAACTGACTCATTTTCATTTGATAGCAACAAAAACCCAACTCCCTGCAAGAAAAAATCTGCAGGCCTTGGGGTTCATGGCGTCCTGCATACTACTAATACCATATGCCAGACTAAGTTACAATGGTATCTAAAAAGTGTCTGGACTCAACACTGTCACAGTTTGGAAGCAATAATACCACTCATTCTTTGCCTACAACAGGAGTTTTGATAGGCACAGGCATGTCACCACAACAAGGGACAGCCTTTCACTTTACCCACAGCCAGGCAGACACTAACAACAGATGCATCGGATTATGCTTGGGGAGCACACATGGCAGGAAAATGTATCCAGGGCAAATGGACCCCAGACCAAATGCATCTACACATCAATCAGAGAGATGCTAGCTGTACAAAATGTCCTGACAGTTTTCAAGGACCTTCTGCATCCAGGACTACTACTACTAAAGACGGACAACACCACAGTTATGTGGTACATAAACAAGCAAGGGGGCACACATTCCTATCCCCTATGCAGACAAGCCATGACTTTGTGGAACACAGCACTGACCTATCAAGTTCATCTGCAAGCACAATTCCTGCCAGGAAAGAAAAATACTGTGGCAGACGACTTAAGCAGAAACATCATGGATCCTCATGAGTTGGAAATTAAATCCACAAGTATTCAACATGATAACTCAGAAATGGGGGTGCCCAGACATAGATCTCTTTGCCTCCCCTTTGAACTACCAACTACAGAAATTCTGCAAGGACTTTACCACACACAAGCATGGAAAGTGGACGCTCTTTCATTCAGCTGGAAAACACTAAAAGTTTATGCCTTCCCACCACTGCCTCTCCTTTCAAAGGTACTCCTAAAAGCCAGACTAGAGAGGCCAAAAATTATCCTGATTGCTCCGGACTGGCCACGCCAGCACTGGTACCCAATCTAAGAACTTGGCTCAAGGCCCAGCATGGCTTTTACCTCAAATTCCTCATCTTCTGACTCAGCAAAACAATCCGATCCTGCACAGCCAGCTCAAAACCTTAAATCTGGCTGCATGGCAGATTACTTGGCCAAGCAGTCAACACCTCTCTCTAAAGCTGTTATGGATGTCATTTTGGAGGCCAGGAGGCCCAGCACCAGGAAATCTTATTCAGAAAAGTGGAAAATATTCTGCGCCTGGAACCAGGCTCAAGGCCTTGACCCTCTTGTTCCAAATATTCCTCAGATATTACAATACTAACTGAGATGCTGGACAAAGGCCTATCCTTTTCATCTATTAAGATCCACTCCTCTGCCATTTCAGCTCATTACAACACGGATCCTCCTATTTACTCTCATCCATTACTAAGGCAATACCTCAGAGGGGCTAAAAACATAAGACCGCCCCGGAGAGCACCAACACCAACTTGGGACCTCAACTTTGTCTTGGAAAAACTAACTTTACCACCTTTTGAGCCAGCCAATTCAGCAGAATGAAAATTTTTGTCATGGAAAACTGCTCTGCTTCTGGCAATAACTTCAGCACGAAGAGTCTCAGAGTTACAGGCACGAATGGCAGTGGAACCTTTCATCATTTTTCATCAAGACAGGGTTTCCTTAAGAACAAACCCTACATTTATGCCAAAGGTGGTATCCAGTGTGGCTCTTAACCAAACTATTCACTTGCCAACTTTTTATCCAAATCCCCAGAATAAAGGGGAGAGACTGCTGCACTCATTGGACATAGGCAGTTACGTTTCTACTTGGACAAAACAAAAGCTTTCAGGAAAACTGAGCAACTGTTTGTATCATATGCTGCAGGATCACAGGGAAAGACCATCTCAAAGCAGACTATTTCAAAGTGGATAGGTCACTGTATCCGTTTCTGCCACACACAACATGGAAAAACTGTGCCTAACAACATTAGGCCACATTCTACCAGGGCAACAGCCACTTCAGCAGCCTTTCTTAGAGGAGTACCAACCAAGGATATCTTGGAAGCTGCAACTTGTAGTTCAGTGCACACCTTTACCAAGCATTACCACTTGCCTCTTTACTCTAAATCCAGAGCTGGCTTTGCCACTGCAGTGCTGCAGGGCCTCGTAGCCACTCCAAATCCTTTATAGACCCAACCGCCCAACCTCAGATTTGGGATTCAACCCAAGTGTAATGACTGCAGCAGTGAAACACTATGAACATAGTACAGTTTTGTACCTACCATAAATGTAGATGTTAGAGTGTATTCACTGCTGCAGTCCAGGTTACCCTCCCTCCATCCCCACTTTCTTTTCTGGGACTTATCTATACCTTTCTAATCCTATACAACCTATGTGGTGTATTTGCTTGTAACTGAAAGTATTGTTTTTATTTCTTATGTATGTCTTATTAGCAATATGTATTGCCTACCTATTTTGGGGCACCTGACATCTGGGGCAAGAAAAACTGAAGAAAATGGCATCTGCTGCATCTTGTATACCCCTGGCGCACTGACATCAGGGAAGAGGCGACAGCAACCGCCGCTGGACCAAAACTTTGGAACTCTGGCCAATTGTGGGACCGCCTGACGGCAGGATAACCCAAGTGTAATGACTGCAGCAGTGAATACACTCTAACATCTACATTTATGGTAGGTACAAAACTGTACGTACTTGATACCCGGAAAGGACAAGGTCTAGCAGCCAATACTGGATTTATCGATTTTGAACACATACCTGGACATTCCAAAATTCAAAATGCTGACTTTGCAGCAGCTTCTGCCCATGCTGGGCAAGAATGCTTGGCTGGTGACTTTAGACCTAAAAGAGGCATACCTGCATGTCCCAATAAGACAATTGTGCAGAAGATACCTCAGATTCAAGGCTGGCTTAATGCATTACCAATTTTCTGCACTGCCTTTTGGCTTATCTACTGCGCCCAGGGTCTTTACAAAGTGCCTGGCACCAGTAATTGCATTTTGCAGACAAAAAAAATATACAAATATATCCTTACTTGGACTGTCTCATTCAAGCAGAGAACAAGGACACTCTCTTCTTCGACACCTGGCATTTGTGAAAAGGCTTCTAACATGCCTAGGGTGCACAAACGAAAATAAATCACAACTGGTACCATCTCAAAAGGTAACATTCCTGGGTGCAAGCTTGAATACAACTGCCCAGATGGCTTACCTCACGCCAGACAAGCAAAGGCAACTGACTACTTACTTCAAACTGATGGCAACAAAAACCCAGTTATCTGCAAGACAAATTCTGCAGGCTCTGGACTTCATGGCATCCTGCATCCTACTGATTCCATATGCAAAACTGCATATGAGGAAACTTCAGTGGTACCTACAATGTTTATGGAGTCAACATTCTCACAGTCTGGAAGCAATGTTTCCTCTCATTCCCTGTCTACAACAGGAGTTTCTATGGTGGGCAAAGGTATGTCACCAAAACATGGGACGTGCCTTCACTCTCCCCCCTGCCAGCCAAGCCTTAACAGATGCATCGGATTATGCCTGGGGGGCCCACATGACAGGAAGATGCATTCAGGGCATATGGATCCCAAAACAAATGCTTCTACATATCAACCAGAAAGAGATGCTAGCTGTTCAAAATGCCCTAACAGCCTTCAAGGACTTACTTCATCCAGGACAACTACTGATAAAGACTGACAACACCACAGTCATGTGGTATATAAACAAGCAAAGGGGGGCACACACATACCCCCTTTGCAGATTAGCCATGGCACTGTGGGACACAGCTTTGAACTACCAAATACATCTTCAAGCTCAATTCCTGCCAGGAAAACAAAATACACTGGCAGACGATTTAAGCAGAAACCTTATGGATCCTCACGAGTGGAAACTAAATCCACAAGTCTTCAGCATGAGAACAGAGAAATGGGGGAGTCCAGACATAGATCTATTTGCCTCTCCTTAAAATTATCAATTGAAAAGATTCTGCACAAGGACTTATCACAGACAAGCATGGAAAGTGGGCGCCCAATCCTTCAGTTGGAAAAACCCTATCAGTTTATGCCTTTCCTCCTCTGCCTCTTCTCCCCAAGGTCCTCCTAAAAGTCAGACAAGAGAAACCAAAGATACTAATTGCCCCGCCAGTACTGGTACCCAATCCTAAGGAACTTGTCTCAATGCCCAGCTTGGACCGTACCTCAAAGACCTCAACTACTGTCCCAGCAAAACAATCAGATCCTGCACAATCAACTATAGACACTGAACCTGGCAGCATGGCTGATCATGTAGTTATACAAACAATACCTCAGTAAAGCTGTGATGGATGTCATTTTGGAAGCCAGAAGGCATA
This sequence comes from Protopterus annectens, assembly GCF_019279795.1. Classification (NCBI taxonomy): domain Eukaryota; kingdom Metazoa; phylum Chordata; order Ceratodontiformes; family Protopteridae; genus Protopterus; species Protopterus annectens. Next base: position 817,630,383 of record NC_056741.1, on the reverse strand, counting down.
GTACTAGAAAATCTTATGCTGACAAATGGAAGAGATTCTGTGCTTGGAATCGAGCACAAGGAACTGATACAGCAGAACCAAATATTCCTCCAATATTACAATACTTAACTGAGATGCTTGACAAAGGCCTATCTTTCTCATCAATTAAAATCCATGCCTCTGCCATTTCGGCTCATTACAATACAAAGCCACTACTCTTTTCTCATCCTTTACTAAAGCAGTATCTTAGAGGAGCCAAAACTTTAAGGCCTCCCAGAAGATCACCATTACCTGCATGGGACCTCAATTATGTGTTGGAAAAGCTCACCCTGCATCCATTTGAACCAGCTGCTACCGCTGATATAAAGTTCTTATCGTGGAAAACAGCTCTGCTACTAGCAATTACTTCAGCAAGAAGAGTTTCAGAGCTACAGGCCCTCATGGCTGTAGAGCCTTTTATCATATTTTACCCAGACAGGGTGTCTGAGGACAAATCCTACTTTTATGTATAAGGTGGTTTCTAGTGTGGCTCTTAACCAAACAATTAATCTGCCAACCTTTTACCCAAATCCGCAGAACAAGGGGGAGAAAGTTCTGCATTCCGTGGACGTTCACAGACCGCTAAGATTCTACTTCAGCAGGACTAAAGCTCTAAGAAAAACTGAGCAATTATTAGTGTCATATGCTGCAGGATCAGAAGGAAAGGCTATTACAAAGCAGACAGTGGATAAGCCACTGCATCCGTTTCTGCTACTTACATCATGGTAAACCTGTGCCCAAGGGCATTAGGTCTCATTCCACCAGAGCTGCAGCTACTTCAGCAGCCTTTCTCAGAGGAGTACCAACCAAAGACATTCTAGAGGCTGCTACTTGGAGTTCTGTTCACATCTTTATAAAGCATTATCATTTGCCTCTCAACTCTCACGTCCAGGGCAGGCTTTGCCACTGCAGTGCTGCAGGGCCGTATAGCCGCACCTAATGCTGTTTAGCTCCAGCCTCCCAACCATGGGATTCTACCCAAATGTAATGACTGCAACAGTGAAACACTAAGAACATAGTACAGTTGTGTACACTTACCATAAATGTAGATGTTCGAGTGTATTCACTGTTGCAGTCTAGGTTACCCTCCCGCCATCCCCTTGTCATAGGTTCATAGGTTCGTACTAGGCTATCTGCCCTAGGGCATTTATAAGCCTAGCCAGAGTGTGTGTGGATTTCACCACCCCTTAGGATGAGAATACTACGCCCTTTTAGGGTTTAGTTTACTGTGCCTCTGTCTAGTAGTGACACAGAGATGACCCCCGGGGTAAACCTACGATCTCCCATCCACTCGTCAAGATTTCTCTTGAATAGAGTTAGTGAGGGGCTCTGCCTAACATGGATTGGGATTCTGTTCCAGAGTGTAGGGAGCCTCTGGGTTATGAATCTGTCCCTCCAGCACGTCCTATTTATTTCTGTGTTGAGGTTTAAGTCTCTTGCTCTCGTGGCTCTGATGGATTTGGATTTTCTGAGGTGGAGCATGTCCATTAATTCCGGATTGGACATGGCCTTGTACGTCAGGCACAGATCACCTCTGAGTAGGCGGTATGCGACTGAATAGAGCTGGATTTTTTTCAGTCTGGCAGCATATGACATACGTTTAAGACCCTTTATCCTCTTGGTGAGGAACTTTTGGGGTCTTTCCAACTGCTGCAGGTGTCTGGTAAGATACATCCCAAATGGGGCATTGTACTCAATCATTGGCCGGATAAGAGAAGAGTACAGGGGCACAATGACCTCTCTTGATCTAGATGTGAAACCCTTCATGATAAGGTGGGCAATATAGAAGGTCTTCCTAACCACTTTGGCAATGTGAGTGTCAAATGAGAGGTTACTGTCAACCTGGGTCCCTAGGTCCCTGATTACCTGTTCCGTACTTAATGGATTACCACCTATGTGGTAATTTGTGGGTACCTTGTTTTTCCCAAAGGGTATGACTATACATTTTTTGCCGTTCAACTTAAGGCCATGGCTCTGGCACCAATTATCCGTTTCTATGAGGCCTCTCTGAAGGATGTTTGTGTCCACTGGAGTATCAATTATGGCGCCCAGTTTGCAGTCATCTGCGAACTTTGTCAGCCACAATCCTCCTATGTTTGCCTGTACCTCGGAAAAATAAATGCCGAACAAGAGGGGTCCCAGGACTGAGCCCTGTGGGACACGCTTGTGACTGGCTTAGAGTCTGACATAGCTCCAGCAACTCTGACCCTGTGGGTTCTGTCCTTGAGCCAGTTTGCAACCCATCTTGTGACATATGGGTTTACATTTAAGCTGGTGAGTTTGTTTATGATGCCCGAGTGGGGTATTGTGTCAAAGGCTTTTGCAAGGTCAAGGTAGGCTGTGTGAACTGCTTACCCTCATCAATGGCCTTGGTGACTGTTTCAAAAAAGTCGACCAAGTTCAAAAGGCAGGATCTGCCCTTAACTAAGCCAAATTGGGTACGATCCAATGTCTGTAGGTCCCCAATGTCTTTGTTTATGAGTTCCATAATGATCCTCTCCATAGCTTTGCAGACCAGGCTCGTCAAGCTTATGGGGCGGTAATTTCCAGGGTCCGTAGAAGCACTGCCTTTGTGAAGTGGGACCACTGTTGCCGTACGCCACTCTTTGGGTGCGATCCTGTAGTAAGGCTAAGATTAAACAGCAGCCTTATGTGTGGGTTTAGTTCCTCTTGAGTTCATGTAGCACACAGCCTGGGACACCATCCGGTCCCATTGATGCTGTGTTTTAGCTTTAGAGAGGCGGCTCTCACCTGGGCATCTGAGATGTTAGGGAGGCTACACTCTGCTGGGATAGTTATTTCTCCTTTGGGGAGGGAGGAGAAATTTGCACTGAACCTGTCCGCCAGAATGTTGGCAGTGTCAGTGGGTTCAGTGTATTTTGTGTCATTTTGGACTAACTCTGAGCATATCTGGGAGTTTCCACCCAGGTTTCTAACATAGCTAAAGAAGGCCTTGTGATTGTCTTTTGTGTCTTTTGCGATTTTTCTCTCAAAGTTGGCCTTGGATGATTTTACGAGTGATCGTAGTTTTTTGCTAGTACTGATCAGAGATGCCTTCCTTTAGGATTTTGCTCTGTCATGTAGTAGCTTCCTCCTCTTGTTATAAAGTTTGTTTATGGCTGGGGTCCACCAGACCGGGCGCCTGCCTTTGGGGGAATGGGTCTTGGTTTTATTTGGGATTGCATGATCCATGCATTCTTGAAGGTGCCCGTAGAAGGCATTTGCAAAGGATTCAGCAGTGTGGGTTTTGGTTTCCACTGGCCCAGGGGCCTTGAAGGATACCACTTCAGTCTTAAGAAGTGTGAAGTTGGCTTTTGAGAAGTTCTTCACTGTGGTCTTTTGTGGTGGGGGTGGGATGTGGATTTCCACTGAGATTAATTTATGGTCTGATCTTACCAAAGAGGGATATACCCGGTGTGGAGCATTTTGTCCCCATGTTTGTGATCAGGTCTAGTATATTGTCTCCTCTTGTGGGAATGGTGACTAGTTGTTCCATTGCATTTGAGTTTATGAATTCTAGGAACCTTTGGGCTAGGGTGTTGGGGCTTGAGTAATGTTCTCAGTCTGTTTGGGTAGTTGAAGTCTCCCAATATGATGGTATTTGGAGAGACATTCATACTCTCCAGTGTCTTCAGGAAGGCTGTGTGGGGTTCCTGAGTTTGAGAGGGTGGTCTGTAGCATGCTACAAACTGTAAGGCAGTTTTGCCTATGGTTAGTTGCACCTGGATGGTCTCTGATGCTTCGTACGTTGCCACTAACCTGGAGGTGTGGGTATCTTTGATGAATATGGATACTCCCCCTCCTTTTGTGGTTCAGTCCAAGTTTTGGGACCGGAAAGCATGATATGAGGTAAAACCTGATAGTGCTGGGGTGCTCTCAGGAGCCTTGAACCAGGTTTCAGTAACTGCACAGACATCGATGTTCTCCATACTGAGGAGGGCTTCGAGGGCATGCATCTTGAGGTTTAGACTTCTGGCATTGAGCAGCATTACCCTTAGTTTTTTTCCACTTGTGTTTTCTAGGGAGGTAGGTTTGTCATTTGAGCCTGCCTTGCCTAAAAAAGGCACTATGGGGGTGGCAAGAGCCTTGGCCAATATCCGGAAGCCCAGGGGTGACAGGTGCAAGCCATCCTTGAAGCAGCGTGGCTTGTCAAGTATGTCATCCCAAGCAGACAGACATTGGATCCCCTTAGAATGACACCAGTAATTAAGCCAATTCTTAAAACTGATCATTTTGTCTTTGTACTGTGGCATCATTCTTGGTGAGGGTAAGATGCTGGTCAGGGTCATACCGGCCTGGGCTACGTAATCAGAGAGCTCCTCTGTCTCTTTTCATGTAGTCCAGGGAGGTATGTCTCAGGTCATTCACACCGGCATGTACAATGACTGAGTCATATTTGTACTTGCTGTGGTGTGGCCTGAGTGCTTGTGTTATGTGGCGAATTCTAGCTCCCAACAGGCAGCTTACCGTGACCTTTTTCTTGTTCAGTCTGGTGAGCGGGACGTCAGTGTATCTGACTATGGAGTCACCTATTACAAGTGTGTCTGGCATGTTGTTTGGCCTTAAGGGCTGTGACTGTTTAGCACGCTGATTTTGTGAACTATGTGTTGCATGTGCTATGTTTTGAGGGGGAGGTTGCTTGGGTGTCTAGGCCTCTGTTGTTTTGGTAGATTTTTAATCAGCGCCTCCGAGTATGTTTTTGTGTGTTTGTGTTTGGTTTGCAGTTGTGATAGTTCTATGTGAGACTGGGTTTGTGGTGTGCGTGGTTACCTTCTCCTCCTGACTGGACTTGCCAGTACTGAATTGAGAGAGCTCAGCCTCCAGTTTGGCTATATAGTTGCATCTCTCGCATATATTTGTATTTGTTGGGAGGAGGAGAGGGTTGTCTGTGTACATGAGGCAATTGTAACATTGCCTCAAGATTCCCAGATTCACCAGTTGAACAGGAGAGGACGCCAGCAACTGACCCTTCGACATGCTAGAAATAGTGAAAAAAGATTGCTGTGTAACTGAGTCAGAAAGGATCTATAGGGAAATGGGTACTCAAGGGAATTTAGGTGAAAGAAGTACTTTCTTTTGTTTGAGTGCTTTACCTGTATAAAAAATTCTTTAGGAGCAAGTGCTGAGCTTTTCAGTTGGAGAATAGGCTGTTTAGATTGCAAGTAGAGCAGTTCTAAGGGAAAAATTGAAGAGTACACTTTACGGAGCCAGAAATACTTTAAACTTGATTAACCGGCGCTGCTCTATGAGCAACTTCGCGCTAAAGCATGCAAAAGCGGGCTTTATAGCAGGGGGTTGAAAAGAGCCAGGAATTGACCCAAAATGGCCAATAAACTACAAGTTGCTGGGCTGGAACCAGTCCTCTAGGGACAAATAGGTTGCTCAGTGCTCCCCACTCCCACTGGTGAACAAAGAAGCTTCCTCTTATCCAGATAAGGATATGGATAGCACAGGAACTAAGACAAAGCCCAGAGATCAGCAAAATCTGAAGACTGGACTATTCTAGTTCAGAAAAGCGGGAAAACAAGGATTTTTTTTTTTTTGTTTTTTTTTTTTTCATTTTGAGTTTATCTTTCCTTCTCTATCTTCTACAACCTATGTGGTGTGTTTGCCTGTAGATGAAGGTAAAGTTTATATTGATGCATGAAAAACTTGCGTCGGCTGCTTGTTTTATACCCTTGACATCATGGAAAAGAAGACCGCAACCGACGCAGGACCCAAGACTTTGGAATTCAGGCCGACTGAGGGCAACCTGCCAGCATATTACCCAAATGTAATGACTGCAACAGTGAATACACTTAAACATCTACATTTATGGTAAGTGTACACAACTGTACTTTTTTTTTTTACAGTAGTTGCAAAAGAACTTGGGAAAAGTCAACCCTACCTGCACCAAGGCACGCGCCACTACTGCATCCCATTGCAAATATTGAATATTGTCCGTCTGCTCTGTAGAGGTGGAACAAGATTTATTTCATGTTGCCCTGTGAGGCTGCTTGATCTCCTTAACAGGAAATGTTGCTGAATTCCCTACTTTGTGTGGGTGCTCTTATATTGGTCGGTTTAGGCTTTTGAGTGTACCTTAGTCTTACTCAAGATCAGCTGTTGGTACAGTATATGCATTTTTGGGGGGGTACTCAAGCCAGTGTGTTACTGCTATCTGCAGCACCTCTCAAAATCTATTGGAATAGTAAGTATTCTTCCAGTTGTACTTTTTGTGTTCTGCCTTCAACATTTTAATTGAAAGCATAGCCTCCACCCTCCCATTAAGGAAAGAACTTTCTTCTGATTTTAACTCTGATGATCCTGACAGTCTGGTTAGAGTAGGTATCCTACATAATTCCTTTCCAAGTCTTTAATTATCCTGTTTATTTCTGTTTTGTTGCATAGTCTCCAATTTTTCATGTTTGTAACTGGTTACTTTGTTTTCTTAGTGTAATCCTAATCTGCAGGTATACAACATATTTATTAACAACATTGACGAGAGACTTCCTCGGATTGCTTTCTTTGCTACACGTACTATATGGGCCGGAGAAGAGCTTACATTTGACTACAATATGCATGGTATGGTAGTGATTGTATATATTTTTTTGTTTTTACAGGTCTAGTTTCCAGCTTGAAATGTTAATTTGGAAGAGCCATCTAACATATGTAGTCTCTTTAGCTAGGAGGTTATTAAACACTGGAGACGTGTATTATAGCTACAGATTGTACTCCATTACCCTTAAAGTTCTTCATGCTGACATTAAAGTTGAACTATTATTGAATGACACACCAAGTGTATTTGTCTTTCTCCTCTCCTTTTTTTCTTACGCTAATGTTCTTCAATCCTTCTGCGTTCAGCTTTTTGTTTCCTTTTCATCTGCCCCAAGACCGTTTATTTTCCCCTAATTTCTGTTTTGGAAAAATACCTTTTTCTGTAAACTGAAGGTTTTCTGGTAGAAAAATGTTCCGTTGTCTGTTATTTAACAAAGCAGTGTCCTTTTATAGTATGTATTCTCTTTGCTTTACAGGCCTTAATTGTTTTCTTTTTCTTCGTTATTTGTTCTGAACTTCGTTCTTTATTTTTTTTGTATATGCTGTAAATCCTCAGATTGCTGAATACTTGTACTCAGAATTCCAGAGTTGTCAGTGGTATTATCTTGTCCAATTGGAGATGAAAGATCTTTACCGGCAATAGACACTTCCATTCCTGAGTGTGTTTGCTCTTTGCTTAATATTTATATCATCAGTCCAGATATTAACAGATGTAACAGTTCTCTAAGCCATGCGAGTTGCACAGGTGTTATAGTTATCAGTAAGTATGTTTTCGTGTTTCACTGTTGCAGTCATCACACTTGGGTTATCTGCCTGCAGGTAGCCCTCAGTCGGCCCGAATACCAGAGTCTTGGAATTTCTGGGTCGGATACTGTCGCCTCTTCCATGACGTCCAGTCATCAGGGGTATAAAACGTGCAGCCGATGCCATTACATCAACTTTTCTTGCCGAGCAGAGCCCGAAGCAGTTTGCAAGTGCCGGTCGGCCACTACCTGAAATTTTCGTTATTAGAGTTTCAGACCTGAAGTCTTCTAAAGCCAAGTACCCTGTAGGGGATCCTTTTTTCTTGCTCCAACCGATGTCAGAAAAAATGAATAATTGTCTTGCCTGTGGAAGGCAAATACCTCTCGGAGATTTTCATTCTTACTGCGTCACCTGTTTAGGCCCAGATGTCGGTTTTGTGCCCTGTTTAACGCCCGAACTATTAGTCGTCAGGCTACCTTTGTCGCTAAATTCTTTCGCTCTTGTTCTCCGTTTTCCGAAATTGCTTCGATAAGCCATCCGACTACCGATCTTCCGGAAAAATCTAAGGATAAGGACAGACAGACCGCATAGGTCCAAAACTGCTGACAACACTTCCATTAAGCTAGTCGCCAGTCCGTCGGTACTCAGTGAGACGCTTTCGCAGACCCTGATACCCGCTTCTCCATATTCGCAGGCCTCTACTGAGACCCATTCGGAGTCCGGTATGCCGTGAGATGCTTCTTCGATTATGGAACCTGTGGATGTCTCTAATGTCTCTACCTTGAATGGGTCTGGAGCCGCTGTGCAAGCACCGGCTTCTGAGGGTGTATTCAGACCTTCTGGTGTCCATATTAAACAGACTACTTTGTTTCAGACTAAAACTACAGAATTTCTCAGGCCCAGAGTTCACACTATGCCTAGGAAACTGACATCCAAAGCGCATTCTCAAGCTCCCATGCCACAGAAACAAATGCTTAGAATGGCTGAAGACCTTATTACTTTTAATTAGGGGAAGCCAGCCTTCCCCCTCTAAAGACAAAAAATTGATTTTCCTTCTGATTCTTCAGATCATGAGTCCTATGACTCTGTCCCCACAGATTACCAGGACATACCTTTATCTACCTATGAGGATTCTGATGCAGAGGATTGCATTCCCTCTGCCTCTCCCACCAGAGGATTTTTCTTCCTATGAAACCCTGCATACCTTGAGAGCATTTTCATTGGGAATGCCAGAGCTTCCCACAGTCCAAAAAGAGACGCAGGGAATTTTTTAAACTTGCCTCAGCACAGACCTTTAGCTATCTCTACTGTTCTGGAAATTGTAGATGATTGCTTCATGGAATCCAGTCTTACCCCTGATACTTTGCCACCAGCTCCTAGAAAACTTGACGGGTACTACAGAGTACCTGACTCTCACAAATGTCTATTTAAGAATCCTACTGGGGATCCAGAGACCATTCCCAGGGGCCTAAAGGCATTAAGGCTACTAGAGCCAAAAAACATACCCCTTCAGACAGGGATTCTAGGGCTTTAGACAGATGGGGGAAGAATGTATACACCTCTGCTACTCTTGCCATCAGGGCTTTAAATTGCCAGTTTCACATAAGTACCAGCAACATATTATGGAGCTAATTAAACAAAAACTGATGATTCCTGATTGTGCAGAAGATAAAGATTTACAAGAGTTAATGTATTCTGCAAACCAAGTTGGAAAACATACATTTCAGTGTAGTTTTGATGCTTTAGAAGCATCTTGCGGGGCTGCTGTCACTGGGTCTGTTCTTAGAAGGCATGCTTGGTTAAAGGAACAAATCTTGCCAGAGCATGTCAAAACAAAATTACTAGATGCTCCATTAAACCAAGAACGTTTGTTTGGCACTAAAGCAGAAGTTCTTAACAAGATGGCGGAAAAAGCTAAATATATGCAAAATGTTAGATTTCCTACAGGTACAGCCACCTAGATTCAGTAGGCATTGGCCTTCAAAAAAACTGGTCCTTTCCAGTCCCTCCCAGACCTTCAGCCCAAACCCAGGGGCAGCAGATCACCAAGACGACAGTCTCAGGGTATGCACAGATCTAAACTATGGAGTGCTCCCACCTCAAAAACAGGGAGTGGTAAGCCACCACCCTATGGAAAAAAATTCACAATGACTTATCCTTAACTTCTCCAAGCCTTGCCCAACTACTTTCACCTTTAGGAGGAAAACTTGCCCTGCAAGCAAAAAACTGGGAGTACATTACCCAGGACAGGTGGGTCTTAAACATTATATCCCAGGGATACAGATTCTGCTTCCACTCACTGCCAACCCAAGCAGATGGCCAGACTCCCCCCAAACCAATGGGCAGAGGCCCAAAAGCAAGTACGTTCTCTTCTCAGTATCAGGACTATTCAACCTGTCCCAGCAGAGCAAAGGGGACAAGGTTTTTATTCCAGACTTTCTGGTACCCAGAAAATAAAACTCTTGGTGCCCTATCCTGGATCTGTCTATTCTCAGCACCTTTCTGGTGGTTCCAAAATTCAAAATGCTTACTCTCCAACAGCTGCTACCTATGCTAGCCACCCTAGACTTAAAAGAAGCTTATCTGCACATCCCCAAAAGGGAATCTTGCAGGAAATATCTGTTTCAGAGCAGGCTCTATGCATTATCAGTTCTCTGCACTTCCCTTTGGCTTATCTACTGTGCCCAGGGTATTCATAAAATGCCTAGCTCCAGCCATTGCATATTGCAGGCAGAGAAAAATTAAAATTTACCCATACTTGGACGATTGCCTGATTCAGGTGGACAGTCCGGAATTGCTGCTACAGCACCTGGCATTTGTAAAGACACTTCTCTAACTTCACTGGGGTACACCATCAACTAAAAGAAATCACATTTGGTACCCAGCCAACAGATTGTATTCCATAATCAAGACTGCATATGAGAAAACTTCAGTGGTACTTAAAGTCACTGATGTCAACATTCTCAGGACCTGGAACCAATGATTCCCATCATTCCTTGACTAAGGGCAGAGTTCCTTTGGTGGGCAGAGGCCTGTTACCACAACAAGGGACTCCCTTTCACTCAACCCCCCCGCCGCCCAAACCCTGACAGCAGACGCATCAGACTATGCATGGGGGGCTCACATGGCAAGCAAATGCATTCAAGGCAAATGGAGCCCAAGACAAATGTACCTGCATATCAATCAAAAAGAAATGTTAGCTGTACAGAATGCACGGACAGCCTTCAAATACCTTATCCTACCAGGAATCAAGACAACTCTTGATAAAGACAGACAACACTACAGTCATGTGGTACATAAACAAGCAGGGGGGAACTCGTTCTTACCCACTCTGCAGGTTAGCCATCGCTCTGTGGAACACAGCCTTGAGCAATCAAGTGCACCTGCAAGCTCAATTCCTGCCAGGCAAACTAAATTCACTGGCAGACGGCTTGAGCAGAAATCTAGTGGATCCACACGAGTGGAAACTGGAATCATTCAAGCTTCTGATGCACAGGTGGGGGCAACAGAGGTGGACCTCTTTGCCTCCCCCCAGAACTAACAATTGAGCAAATTTTGCACTAGAACTCGCCACAGCCAAGCATGGAAAGTGGATGCCCTGTCCTTTACATGGGAAAATCTCTCAGTCTATGCCTTTCCCCCTCTGTCCCTCCTCTCGAAGGTACTACTCAAGGTCAAACGGGACAATCCTGATTGCACCAGACTGGCCATGCCAGCACTGGTACCCACTTTTACGAAGTCTGACAGTGCCACCCTGGCACCTGCCTCAGACCCCTTCCCTGCTGTCCCAGCCAGACTGGTCACGCCAGCACTGGTACCCACTTTTACGAAGTCTGACAGTAGTGCCACCCTGGCACCTGCCTCAGAGACCCCTTCCCTGCTTGTCCCAGCAGGAGGGCCAGATTTTGCATCCTCAGCTGCAAACCCTGAACCTAGCAGCCTGGCTCATCCCCTGAATACATCACCAGCAACCCTCTGCAAACAGGTGCTGGATGTCATCCAGGAGGACTAGTACTAGGAAATCCTATTCAGAGAAGTGGAAAAGATACTGTTCTTGGAGCCAGTCTCAGGGAAAGGACACAACCATGCCCAACTTACCTCAAAGCCTAGATTGTCTAGCAGAACTGCTCCACAAAGGCCTATCCTTCTCTTCAATTAAGATTCATGCGTCTACCATCTCGGCTCATTATAATACTGAGCCACTCCTCTTCTCTCACCCTTTGGTCAAACAGTTCCTGAGAGGAGCTAACAATTTAAGACCCCCGAGGAGAGCTCCCACTCCAGCCTGGGACCTTCTCTTTGTACTAGAGAAGCTCATGCTCCCCCCCCCTCCCCCCTTTGAGCCTGCTACTACAGCAGAGTTATACTTCCTGTCTTGGAAAACACCCTTACCTCTAGCCGTCACTTCAGCAAGAAGACTGTCCGAGTTGCAGGCCCTTATGGCGGTAAAACCCTTCATTATCTTCCATGCTGACAGGGTTTCCCTCAGGACTAGCCCATCATTTATGCCCAAGGTGGTATCTAGTGTGGCTTTAAACCAATCCATCCATTTACCAACTTTTTTTCCCTAATCCTCAGAATAAATGGGAAAGGATCCTGCACTCCTTGGACGTGCACAGGCAGCTTAGGTTCTACCTTGACAGGACTAAACCTTTCAGAAAATCTGACCAGCTGCTAGTCAGCTTTGCTACAGGGGCAGAGGGCAAGGCCATTTAAAAACAAACCATCTCCAAATGGATAGCACACTGCATTCATTTCTGCTGCAAACACCATGGAAAACCTACCCCACAGGGGAACAGAACCCATTCCACTAGGCTACCTCAACTTCTACAGCATTTCTCAGGGGAGTCCCTACCAGGGACATTCTGGAAGCTGCAACCTGAACTTCTGTATACACCTTCACCAAGCACTTACCACTTACCTTTCTTTTCTAAATCCAGAGCTGGATGTGCTACAGCAGTCTTGCAAGGCCTGCTAGCCAGCCCTAATACTTCTTGACTGCCTCCACCCTTCCTCAGCTTTGGGCATCAACCCAAGTGTGATGACTGCAACAGTGCAACACGAAGAACATAGTACAGTTGTGTATACTTACCATGCAGTCCTGGTTACCCTCCCTCCAGCCCCCTGACTTATCTATAATTTCTACCTATCCTCTTTTTTGGCCATATCTTATGGCAATGGTATTTACTTTTTACAAGAGGTGCTCCACAACATGTAATTGCTTCCTATTTTGTGGGCTCCTGACATCTGGAGCAAGAAAAACTGATGTAATGGCGTCGGCTGCATGTTTTATACCCCTGACGACCTGACGTCATGGAAGAGGCGATAGCATCCAATGCAGAAATCCCAAGACTTTGGTATTCGGGCCAACTGGGGGCTACCTGCAGGCAGATAACCTAAGTGTGATTACTGCAACAGTGAATACACTCCAACATCTACATTTATAGCAAGTGTACACAACTGTACTGTTTGCATACCAGTTGTGAACGTCACACAAAAGCTGGAATTCCTTTACATTGTGTGCATTTGCTTGCAGTTGCGCCTTTTTTAATACTAAAGATCAATAAATTACAAGCAAACACTGGATTGTTTCAGCCAAGCTCTGGATTGTCTTCTCTGCAGTCTCTCTGAATTTATAGCTGACTAGGCCCCTTGAGATTTCTAGAGTTTGCCTTTCTAAAACTGATCCCTTTGTAACAACAAACAGTGAAAACTGGAGGTAAAATATAAATCGGAGTAAATCTTGTTTAAAATCTTGTTTTCAAGCTATCCCTTTCTTCCTAAAAACAGTGGTAAAAAAAATCCACTTGTTAATATAATATGGCTCATTGAGATGTTAGTTTGCTGAATCTGCCAAAATGAAAGTGTACTGTTTGTAAACTCCAAATTTCTGAATGAAGTAGGGGTACTGGTGTTCCCCCTCCCCAACTATGCTCAAAACTTTGTTTTTAGTAAGAAAAAGTTATTGACTTTCAGAATGCAGTGAAACTCATTCTGATAATGTTGTGGAAGAGTCTAGTTATGAACTTTATCTTACGAAATACATCTTACAGGGTTATCATTGATCTGAGCAGTTTAACGGGTATACAGTAGTTCATTTGGAGGATAAAAAATTGCACATTAAGGTAGAGAATTCAGGATTTTTATAGTGTATATTTTCATGTTTGGTGTACGGTTTTAGTATTGCGAAATATGTAATGGTGTTTTGTAGAGGTGGTATGATATTAAATTCTTATTGGGTCAGCATTTGTATAGCAGCTGTGCAATACAGTGTAATGAAATAATTCATAGCAATTGTCTGGCCTAGCCATATAATTTACTCTGTCTGCACACCCTTTCATTGTGTATCATTTAAATCTCACCAAAGATTACTTCTATTTGTGGAAACCCCTTGATAAGATGTTAATCTTTACCTAATCCTTGACAGTGGGGTCAGTTCCGAACCCTCTGAACTGACTGACGTTATTTTCCAGCTCGCGCTCTCCAAACTCTCACAGCCCGGCTCTGCCCATAATGCTCCTCACGGAGAATACCTCTGATCTCGTTTGCCCCATCACAGACCAGATGTGCCTTCATTATCTCTTGAGTCTTGGCGAATATTTGTGAGTTATAAAACGTATTTTGTATATCTTTTATCTAAATGTTTAACTGTCTTCCATATCTAGCTACCTGCTCCTCTTCAACTGCTTTTCCTCTTACTGTGAGGTAATTTTTACAACTTACCATTGCTGCTCGCTCTCTCTCTCTCTCCTCTTAGGGTATTCTCGTTACCATCGTTGATATTTTTCTTCTTTCTTGCCTTCAAAAAACAAAAAAAAAACTTTCTCTACTTATCCTCTAGCTTTTTTAATTTCAAATATGTCTGACAAGAAACAATCTCCAATGGAAACCTAAGGGCTTTTCAGGTTTCAAGAGATGTATGAAGTGTGAGGGGAAAATCCCAACTCTCAGATGGGCATACTCTGTGTGTACATTGTTTAGGCGAAATATATTTGCAAGAGTATTGTACTATTTGTCACAGATTTTCCTCCAGTACCTTAATGGAAAGAAAGAATAAGCTTTTATTGAAAGGCCTGTTAAAATCGCATTTCGATGAGGCTATTTCTGGACCTAAAGTGAAAACTATGAAAGCAGGAACTTCTTCCCACAGTTCAAAAAGGATATTTTTGGTTCCGAGCTCTTCGGAACCAATGAGAAAAATTTCTAAGACTTCGGCTCCAAAAAGTTCTTCGGCACCAGGAGATTTATTGATGCCTAGCAAGGCACCTTTGGAACTCTCTGCCTCAGCTCTGACCTGAGCCGTCGGTACCTAGGACTTCAGAGTTACCTATTGCACCAAGGACATTGTGTACTCCTCCTGTGGACTCCTTTAAGGACACCCCATTTGTGGAAGTCAGATGGTCCAGATCTCCTTCCAGAGTTTCAATGAGGTCTACTAAAAGTTTTTCGGAACAGGACATTATGAGGTTAGTGGACCAGCTCCTAGTGGCAAGAGGATTAACACCCACCCTAGTGGTTACCTGTTTGGAAACTTCTCTGGAACTTCCCCCAGAAGAAGTCCCTGCGAAGAGGAAGTGCAAGAGGAACCACCTAGACTCCCCAGAGGATTCTTGCACTGAGGATACTGACTTCGATGAAGGCGAAGGTTCCCCAAAGTCACCCCCTGAAGAGGTTTCCTTTGGGAACGTCCTTAAATCCTGAAACAGGGGTGACTGGTCGTCCACGCAACCTTCCACCGTGGAGTCTGTATACGTGGAGCCTTTTCGCGCCCATCCCTCCACTTCTTGGATTTCTTCGCCCGCTGATCAACTAGTGAAATTGATCGTTCAGTGGGCTTGGAAGATACCAGACACCATAGATCCTATTCCCAAAGGGCCTGACCGTATTTTATCTGCACCAAAGGAGGAACCACATGGTCCAAAGGAATCCCTGTTGATGCTGTGGTGGTAGCAGCAGCCACCAGAAAAGAACTCACAGAAGAAAGTCACACTATCCATTCTCCTAACAAGGAGTCTAGGACCTTGGATAGATTCGGGAAGTGTGTCTATGCTTCAACAACCTTTGCATTAAGGTCATTGAGCTACATGGCACACCTTACCAGGTTACAAAGAGACTTAATTAAGGAACTTTCTAACACTCTGGCAGGAGCAGTAGCTGGGGAGGTTCAGGAGAAAGTCTCCTCCCAGCTTGCGACCCTCAAATCCATCTCCAATTCGTCCATGAGGCTCATAACACATGCAGCCGAAGGGACATCCAACGCATCGGGTTCAGGCATAGGCATCAGACGGTATTCCGGCATAGGCATCAGACGGTATTCCTGGATGTGCTTATGTGACTTTGCAGAGCTATTTAAAGCGTCATTTGTCAATGCACCCTTTGACGGATCTACCTTTTTTGTCCCAAAAGTTAAGGAAACTCTGACCAGAAGTGAGCAGGATGGCAAGACCCTATCTGCCGTGGACATATGTTTTTCTACTCCTCAGCGACCCTACTCAAGGAATTAGAGGAGTAGGAGACTATGGTTCCAGAAATCTCAAAGGGCCTTTCTATAACTCACGTGGTAAAATTTCCCCCCAGGGAAGAGGGGGAAATAGTGGAAGACGTGGCCCTAGGGACTGGAATGGACTGCAGAATCAGAGGTACAGGGTACTTCCTATCAGCATCCCTCTGGAGGCAGTCAGAGGGCTATTATCCATGCACCTACCAGCCTGACAAATAATAACTTTGGACAAATGGGTGCTCGAATAATATCCAGAGGCTATTAAATTCCCTTGTTCATGCACCCCAAACCTCAGCGAAAACTCCCAGATGTTCCACCCAATCAAAGGGAGGGAGCAGCTTTAGAAATCCAAAAGCTGCTAGACGAGAGTCGTCCAAAAAGTCCCACCAGACCAGATAGAATCCGGGGTTTACTCAAGATTCTTTTAGTGCTCAAAAAAACAGGGGACTGGAGACCGATTTTGGAGCTCAGCCATTCAACAAATCAGTCCACCAAACCAAATTCCAGATGGTCTCTGTACAAGCCATACTTCCCTTCTTAGAAAAAGGTAACTGGATGTGCTCAATAGACCTCAAGGTTGCTTATTACCACATAAAGATGGAGGAAAGCTCCAGAAGATTTCTACGCTGCTGGCTAGGGGCCAGTCACTACCGATTCAGAGCACTGCCCTTTGGACTCACCACAGCCCTCAAGGTGTTTACCAAATGCATGGCAGTAGTTGCAGCTCATCTCAGACTGCAAGGTTTTCGCGTATTCCAATATCTCGACGACTGACTCCTCACTGCTACCACCAGACATCACTTAGACTGGGTATAGTCTCTCGCTGTTTCTATTTGCACATTCCTAGACATTTCAATAAAATCACAAAAAAATCGCAGCTGTAGCCCTCACAACGTTTGGATTTCATAGGGGTGTGACTAAACACGGTCACGAATAGCTTCTCTTCCTCCAGAAAGACTACTGAACATCAGGGCTCTGGTGAGGCAGATCATGCAAAATGACCAAGTCCTAGCAAGATTGATTCTTCAAACCATGGGTTCAATGGCTGCCACAATCCCTCTAGCGAGATTTCACATGCGAATACTACAGTGGTTACTAGCAGCACAGTGGTATCTAACTCATCATGCAATGTATTATCAAATTTTAGTAACCAGGCTCTGCAGACAAGACCTCAAATGGCTTCATTCAGATTAGATTCTCCTGGGCCAACCTTTCACTCTACCCTAACCCCAAGCCATAGTAGTGACCACAGATGCTTCCCAGATAGGGAGGAGGCTTTATCTGGGAAAGACAGTTCACGGCACATGGTCCCAATTGGAGGCCAACCTGCACATCAGTGTTCTAGAGATGAGGGCAGTGCTATTAGCGTTGCAAGCATTCCAGGATTCCCTCCCTCTCGGAACAGTTGCAATTCAAACAGACAACATGTCAGTGGTCTGGTAAATCAAACGAGGAGGAACCAAATCATATCCACTAGGTCAAGAGGGTCAGTGTGTGGAATTGGGCAATTTCTTCCAACCTCTTTCCCATAGCAACGCACATTCCGGGAAGTTCAAATGTGTTGGCGGACTAATTGAGCAGGACTAATCTCGTGCCTCACAAGTACTCCTTGAATCCAGTAGTGGCGGACAAGATTTTCCATCAGTTGGGCCAACCTTGCTGCGACCTCTTTGCTTCTCCCCTGAACAACAAATGCAGAAGTTACTTTGCCCTAATCCCTCCACCAGGGGAGTCACCCAGGGACGCTATTGTACACAGTTGGCTGCTTGGTCTATTATATGCCTCACCCAATTCCGTTAATCTCTCAGTTTCTGAAGAAAGCAAATAGGACAAAGAATACCATAATCCTCATTGCCCCATTCTGGCTTCGACAAGTCTGTTTTCCCTTCCTTTGGCCTCATCTGCTACAGAAACCATGGATTCTGGACCCAGTTCCAGACCTGGTGACTCACCCAGAAGGCATGGTTCACCCCAACTTGCAGCACCTCAAACTTGACTGTGTGGTTTCTCCAATTCCCATGATTGCCAGGCATGCCCCTCTGTCATCGCCCGTCCAGCGTATTATTGCACATCACAAACCTACAACTAGAAAACTTTATCTAAGCAAATGGAGAAGATTTACTATATGGGCTTTAAATAAAGGACTTGATCCCTTCAATGCCCCAACTGAACACATGATTCTGGTTCCTCTGCTTCTACTATAAAATTTCAGTTGGCGGCATCTCTAATTTTCATGCTGGGCACAGTGACTCTTCAATAATGTCCCATAAGCTTTTTAGAGCCTTCCTGAAAGGGTTGTCCGTGATAAGACCCCTTTTACGGTTCCTCCATGGGATTTGACAGCAGTCTACAAGTGTTAACTCAAAGCCTTTTTGAACCAGCTGATTCTTGTCAACTACAATTTTTGTCTTGGAAGACTTTATTTCTAGTAGCCATCACCTCTGCAAGGAGAGTCTGAGTTACAGGCTCTATCATACAAATCTCCCTATTTAATTCTTCATAAAGACAGAGTTCAACTTAGAACAAATCCCTCCTTTCTTCCAAAAGCAGTTACTGAATCCAATATTAACCAGAGAGTACATTTACCAACCTTTTTCCCTAGTTTTACCAATAAAGGAGAATACACTCTGCATGTACTAAATGTTCATAAGCAGTTTTGTTTTTATCGCCACAAAACAAAGAATTCCTAAATCTGACTAATTATTTGTGGCTTTCTCTGCCTTAAAAATGGGTTGTGCAGTCTCCAAAGTTACTTTGGCTAAGTGGTTGAGAGACTGTATTTCTTTTGTCTGTCAGTCTCAAGGACTTCAACTTCGCAAAACAGTTAAAGCCCATTCTACGAGGGCTGTTGCCACATCAGCAGTTTTTCATACAAGAGCTTCTCTAGATGGCATTTCTGCAGCAGCTGCTTGGTTCTCTCACCATACCTTTATTACACATTACAAACTAAATCAAATACTGAGAGGTCGGGCATCCTTTGGCTCTGTGGTACTTCAGAATATTCTTCCGTGAGACTTCCCAAGGTATAGAAGTTGCTGGGGATTCTATCCCGCCGTCAAGGATTAGATGAAGATTAACATCAGATAAAGAAGTTGTGTCTTACCATAACGTTCCATCTGTGTTGCTCATCTTCAGCAATCCTCTACATACCCTCCCACCGTCTCCCTAACTAAAGCTCTTAGCAGGCCTCACCGATTCTGATCCAGTTTCTCATCAGGAATCCATAGATGGCCTCTTCCTCTTGTGTATATCTCTATAGGTGTATATGTATGATGTTTCTAAAATTTTGACTATATTCTGCCATCTGGCAAACTCGATCTGAGGTATTCTCTGTGAGGAGCATTATGGGTAGAGCCGGGCTCAAGAGTTTGGAGAGAGCGAGCTGGAAAATAATGGCAGAGTCTGTCCTGAGGGGTCGGAACCGAATCCACTGCCAAGGACTGGTGAAGATGAACAACACAGATGGAACGTTGCGGTAAGACGTAACTTCTTTTTTTGATGACATAATTATGTATACTCCACCCACATTTTTCACATTTTGTGCTTTGTGAGATCATTTATTAAACCCACACAACATTGTTTATAACCTCTCCCTCCCTGGAGCACTCTTCTGCTTGCCAGTTTGCCTTGTTTATAGATGAGACATGGTTGGCCTTTTTGCAATAAACTGAACTTTGGTAAATTAGTGTAGGTTTGGGAAAACTATTGGAAATGCTGCTAGCTGCAGATAGTGACCATTGATTTGCTGCAAATGCATTTTAAGAGGAGGAAAAATAAGGAAAGACAGCTAAACCATTTCCTCAAGTTCAGGTCCAGTAAAATCTCAGATCAAAAATGGCTGACTTATTACTAATTTAATTTTCTGTGTATAGATACTAAAGGCATATTGTGAAAGCGAGATGGGCAGAGTTGTTATCTAATAATTTTATATTAAATTATGCTGTGTACAGTAAGTCTGCTTAGCTAATTCTAAGTACTGTTGAATGCAGATACAGTTAAAAGGAGGAAAGTGGGAAAGCCAGCTCAACAGCCTTCTGTTCCATGTGAAGTAAAATCTGGTCAGATAGGGGTTGGCTCATTACTAGTACATACAATATGTAGATGTTAATACATACTGTTAAAAACTATGTAACTGAAAAATGGTGGCTGTCTAATGACTGTTTAATAAAATTATGCACCACTTCGCAAGTCTTGCAGTCCTTTCTCCAACAAGTTAGGTAGTGGTTGGACAACATTTGACTGTCTGCGTAAAAACATTTAAATTGAAAGTTAACCCTGATCTTTGGTGTGGCCCAAATGATCCTGGAACATGTTCTATTGTAAACAGCTTACTTTTTTTTTTATAACTGTGGAGAAATCTACTGCTGTTTTAATTTCTCCAACATGGTGAAATTCTAAGCTTAATCAAAGTTTTTTTTTAAATGTTGTAATGTTAGAAGCCCCGGAAGATCAACCGTGATTGGGCCTTGTGCCACCTTAGAAGCCCAGGAGGATCAACAGTGATTGGGCCTTTTGCCGCCTTAGTGTGCTGGTATGATTGCTTATTTAAATTGCTGCAATAGATTATCAAAAAGTGATCCAGGAAAATGAAAGCTTGTATGTCTTTGCCTTCATGGATGACAATTATCATAGAGATGTATGATGTCCCTACCAATAATTTTTCAAGTTCTTTATATTTTGGCAGCTAAGCACTTTGAGGCACATTGCAGCTTCCACCTACTGGAACTTGTTTTTGCATTCGATCCTGACACTAAGCTTAGCTTCATGTCCAAATTCAGATGACCTACTTAAGGGATCACTGCAGTGAGAGACTAAAACACTTTTCTTATCCTGATGTTCTGAACTATGTTAATGAGTGTGAAGTACTTAAAGTAATCTTTACTTTTGTGTTAACCCCAAATACCTTGATGAATGTGATCAGAGAGATTGTTCCCTTTCCCATAATTCAGTCTGAGATCATAAGAGGACAACTTCATGCATTACGGTCTTTTGCCAAATTCTCTAAGTACTTGGCAGTCTTAGTTATTGCATCCTGAGAATCTCTAGATGGTTTTTTGAAACTGCCTTCCAGTGAATCAGGTTTGTATTTTTTATCATGTTTAAAGACTACAACAGGAAATGTTTTCAGCTGCAAATCGAGCTTAAAGTAGAAGTTGGGGGGGGGGTCTTGTAGCTCCTTGAGTCATCTTGTCCTTTATATCAACTTCATTTTGTCTACAGAGATAAATTTACAGCCTCTTTTATGTATCATTTCACTAGGTTAATCCTGCCAGGCTAGTGCCCTTTCTTCCTGCTAGGCTAGTGCCCTTTCTTTTCAGGGGATCAGAAGTGGTTATTTGTACTGTGTGGAAATTTGGGTAGGGCACTTAAGAACTTTCCTTACTTTTTTTTTTGATAGGTGCCTTAGGATCTTTTACATCCACCTGAGCTACCACCAAGTCAAGCAGATGGACCTCTGTTTAACATGTCATCCAGAACAAAGGATCAGTAGGTTTTTGGCCCCAGCAGAGAGAGAGAAAATGCAGTTGTAAAATGACAGCACACAGTATTAGCTGTCTGTTCTTAGCAACTGACTAGGTTTGCAGCACCATTTTGTAAAGAGCTGCGTGTACCTAATTTTTTTTTTTCTCATCAGAATCCTTAATGTGATGGGTGTGATTATGTTAAGAGCCAGGAGGGCAAATTTTAGTGGTGTGAGGTTTCATTTAAAGCAATGTGGTGTGCACTAAAAAAGTTGAATAGCATAGAAATGCCACAGAAGAGAAGAAATGGCTAAATCATGCATTTGAGTATATTGATAGTTTTTAGGAAGGAAAATATACCCAGAGAAAAGAAAATTCCATATTTCATAGGTTCATAGGTGTGTGCTAGGCTAATGGCCTGGGGCCTTTACAAACCTAGCCATAGGATTACCCTGGCATAGTGCCACCAGACCTTAGATGATGTTCATGTTTCACCGTTTCAGTCATCACATTTGGGTTATCTGCCTGCAGATAGCCCTCAGTCGGCCTGAATACCAGAGTCTTGGGATTTCTGCGTCTGATGCTGTTGCTTCTTCATGATGTCAGGTCGTCAGGGGTATAACGCATGCAGCTGACGCCATTACATCAGCTTTTCTTGCTGTTCAGTGTCCGAAGCAGAAGTTCGCAAATGCTGGTTGGCAGTCTCCTGAAATTTTCATTTTTTCGAATTTCAGACCTGAAGTCTTCCAAAAGATAAGTACCCCATTGGGGATCTTTTTCTTGCTCTAACCGATGTCAGAAAAAGTTAATTATCTGGCCTGTGGAAAGCAAATACCTCTGAGAATTTTCATTCTTACTGCGTCACCTGTTTAGGCCCAGACTACGACATTCCTCGCTGTCGGTTTTGTGCCTTGTTCAATACCCGAGCTATTTGTCATCGGGCTATTTGTGTTGCTAAATTATTTCGCCCTCGTTCTCCGTATTCCGAAATGGCTTCAATAAGCCATCAAACTACCGATTTTTCCAAAAAAAGTAAGGATAAAGATAGAGACAGATGGCATAGGTCCAAAACTGCTGATGAGGCTTCCGTCCAAAACTGCTGATGAGGCTTCCGTCAAACTAGTCGCCAGCCCGCTGGTACTCAGTGTGGTGCTTTTGCAGCCCCTGATGCCCGCTTCTACAGATTTGCAGGCCTCTAAAGAGACCCATTTGGAGTCCGGTATACCGTGAGGTGCTTCTTCGACTATGGAACCTGCGGATGTCTCTACCTTGGATGGGTCCGGAGTCGTTGTGCAGACACCGGCTTCTAAGGGTGTATTCAGGCCTTCAGATTTTCATATTAAACCAACGACTTAGTTTCAAACCAAAAATACCGAATTTCTCAGGCCCAGAGTTTGCACTATGCCTAGGAAACGGACAAGCAAAGCGCATTCTCAGGCCTACATGCCACAGAAACAAATTCTTAGAATGGCTAAAGACCGTATTACTTTAATTAGGGGAGGCCAGCCTTCCCCCACAGAAAGACCAAGAACTGATTTTTCTTTCTGATTCTTCAGATCTGATGACTCTGACCCATCTGATTATCAGGACATACCCTTATCTACTTATGAGGATTCTGATGCAGATGATTCCATTCTGTCTACTTCCCCACCAGAAGATTTATCCTTTGGTGAAACCCTGCATACCCTTAGAGAGCATTTCCGGTGGGAGTGCCAGGACTACCCACAGTCCAAATAGAGACTCAGGGAATTTTTAAACTTGCCTCAGCACAGACCTCTTGCTATCCCTCCTGTTCTGGAAATTGTAGATGTCGTCTTCTTGGAATCCAGCCTTACCCTGATACTTTGCCTCCAGCTCCCAGGAAACCTAACTGGTACTACAGAGTACCTGACTCCCTCAAATTCTTCTTTAAAAATCCCACTGCTGATCTAGAGACCATTTCCCAGGGACCTAAAGGCATTAAGGCTACAACAGCCAAAAAACCCTACCCCTTCAGACAGGGATTCTAGGGCTTTTGACAGATGGGGTAAGAAGGTATACACCTCTGCTACTCTTGCCATCAGGGCTTTAAATTGCCAGTTTCATATGTTAAAATATCAGCAACATATTATGGAGCTAATTAAACGGAAAATGATGTTGATCCCCGATTGTGCAGAACATAAAGATTTACAAGAGTTAATGCAGTCTGCTAACCAAGTTGAAAAACCTACTTTGCATTGTCGTTTTGATGCCTTAGAAGCATCTTGCAGGGCTGTTTTCACTGGGTCTGTTCTTAGAAGGCATACTTGGCTTAAGGAACAAATCTTGCCAGACCATGTCAAAGCAAAATTACTAGATGCACCATTAAACCAAGAACGTCTGTTTGGCAATAAAGCAGAAGTCGTCCTCAAAAAGATGGAGGAAAAAGCTAAATATATGAAAACTGCTAAAGATTTCCTACAAGTACAGCCACCTAGATTCAATAGGCATTGGCCTTCTAAAAACTGGTCCTTTCCAGTCCCTCCCAGACCTTCTCAGTCCAAACCCAGGGGCAGCAGACCACCAAGACTACAGTCTTAGGGTATGCACACATCTAAGCAATGGAATGCTCCCACCTCTAAAACAGGGAGTAGTAAGCCACCATCCTATGGTAAAAATTCACAATGACTTATCCTTAACTCCTCCAAGCCTTGCCCAACTACTTGCACCTTTAGGAGGAAAACTTGCCCTGCATGCAAAAAACTGGGAGTACATTACCCAGGACAGATGGGTCTTAAACATTATATCCCAGGGATACAGATTATGCTTCCACTCACTGCCAACCCCTAGCAGATGGCCAGACTCCACCCAAACCAATGGGCAGAGGCCCAAAAGCAAGTACTTTCTCTTCTCAGTATCAGGGCTATTCAACCTGTCCCAGCAGAGCAAAGGGGACAAGGTTTTTATTCCAGACTTTCTGGTGCCAGAAAAGAAAACTCTTGGCGCCCAATCCTGGATCTGTCTGTTCTCGACACCTTTCTGGTGGTTCCAAAATTCAAAATGCTTACTCCCCAACAGCTACTTCCTATGCTAACCAAGGACTCCTGGCTAGCCACCCTAGATTTAAAAGAAGCTTATCTGCACATCCCCATAAGGGCATCTTGCAGGAAATATCTACGTTTCAGAGCAGGCTCTATGCATTATCAGTTCTCTGCACTTCCCTTTGGCTTATCTACTGTGCCCAGGGTATTCACAAAATGCCTAGCTCCAGCCATTGCATTATTGCAGGCAGAGAAAAATTCAAATTTACCCATACTTGGACTCTAACTTCACTGGGGTACACCATCAATGAAAAGAAATCCCATTTGGTACCCAGCCAACAAATTGTATTCCTGGGAGCAAGCTTGATCACAACTTCCCAGGTGGCATTCCTCATTCCAGAAGATGACTTATTTGACAGACTACTTCACTCTACTGGCCACCAAAACCCAGCTATCTGCAAGAAAAATACTGCAAGCCCTAGGGTTCATGGCCTCTTGCATTCTACTAATTCCATATGCAAGACTGCATATGCGGAAACTTCAGTGGTACTTAGTCTCTGGTGTCAACATTCTCAGGACCTGGAAACAATGAATGTTATGTAGTCCAGTCTCGCCTTCATTCTTATTCGTGGATTCGGAGCCAAACCTCGGCTCCGACTCGACCATACTCTTGCTCAAAGTCTTCAATTGGCTCGTGGCTAAAAGGTATCCCATCATGCAACAGGGATATTCCCCAGATCTCGTTTCCCGCTTAACGCTCAGACATAGTCTCGCTTTTGGCCATGGCTAAGTATATTGTTTATAAAATTTTTATAAACTGACTTGTTGCTCAAAAAAGCTATTTTCATAGCTCTGTGTGTGTGGTAGTGGTGTTTTACTGCCTTTGTTTTGTTTCTCTGGCTTTTTTGTGGCCTTGTCTTTGGCCGTTTTGGTATCCCGTTTGTTTCCTTTCCCCACGGGCTAGGCCCATTTAAGTAAGAGGACCTAGTCCTCCCCATTGTTTTTGTGTGGTCTTTGGTTTGGCGCTCCATTCTGTTAGCGTTTAGTGTTTTGTCTGGCTAGTGGTGCTATCCTGCCTTTGTTTCCCTGGGCTAGGCCCGTTTTAAGTTAGGGACCTAGTCCTCCCTGTTATTTTTCCCGCCGATTTCTAGGCCATTTTAGTTATAGGCTCTGTTTCTTGTGCGGGGTTAGTTGATTCTAGTGTGTGTACGTATTGTTTTGTTCCTTTCAGCATGTCCAAGGATTCTAAGGAACACAGGCCTGCTGGCATTAAAAAGTGTGTTGAATGCAACAATAAAATGTCTTTAACTGATGGGCACTCTGTGTGTGTGTTTACTGCTTGGTGGCTATTCCCCTCCAAAAGTCCTGCTTGTTTTGTCATTCTTTCAGTCCCCGTGTGCTACAGGAGAGGAAGAACAAGCTCATTTTGAAAGGACTGCTTAAACACTCCCAAGTCTTCCAGTGCATTATCCTCTCCAGCTAAATGGGACAAAGAATTCTAAGAAGCGCTCTCCGGCTCCATCCGTTTCTTCGGAGCCGCCAGAGAAAGTTGCTAGAACAGCTTTTCCTCCTTCGGTTCCATTGCCCTCGGTGCCGACAGAAGGTAGTCTCTTGACTAAGTCCGTATTGGCTCCCAGCCTTTCGGAGCTGGTCTCCAGTTATTCGACCGGGTTCTCCTTCTCGCAAGTCCCCTTCTGTAGGGAGATCCAGATCTCCTACTTTGTCTTCCAGGTCTTCCAGGACCCTTTCCGATGAGGATGTTGATAGGGAGGTGAAGAAACTGCTTCAGTCATCGGTGTTGGCCAAATCGATTTCGGCTCCGGAGCCTATGGCCTCTTCATCCTTTGTTGTTCCTCCTCCAAGCCTTTCTTGGCCTTCGGAGCCAAAGTTGTCTCTTCCGTTGGGTGCTGTTAGGTCGGTTCCAGTAGCTTTGCCTTGCCTCTCTGTTCCAATTTCCACTCCGACCATGGGGTTGAAGTTCCACGGTTCTCTGGTTGGACCCGAGGGGGAGGGATCGGACCGATCTTCATCGGTTCCGAGCCTTCCTCTTGGTGCTTCGGCTCGAGTGAGCTTGGATCCGACATCTGCTTTGGTCCTCATCTCCTCGGCGCTGAGGGCTACTACCGTTTCCTCTACAGTTAGTCGGCCTTTGGAGCCAGGGGGATCAGCCTTCGAGGTTATGAGGAGCGTGCTGGCCAGGTCATCAGCTGCATCCTACGGCACAGATACTCTGCTCCCTCCAGCACCGGTGTCAGTTTCGGATCACGCCCTATCCATGGGCAGCGGAGACCCTAAGCCTCAGGATACCTCCATGAGTGGTCCCCAACTTTCTAGTTTTTGCCTGAGGAGCCCACCAGAAAGAGATTGTGTAAGAGGAAACACCTGGACTCCCGGATGCGTCTCTCACATCTGACACCAACCTCAAGGAGTCAGAGGGGTCCCCCAAGTCGTCTTCTGAATCTCTTTTTCAAATATCCTGGAGATCCTTTAAGCAGAGAGACGGTTGACCCTCCAAATCCCCTTCTGATGAGGAGTCGCTGTTCCTGTAGGCTTTCGGGTCTCAACCCTCCGCCTCTTGGGTTTCTCCCCCTTTTGATGAGCTACTAGATCTTGTCTGTTGAAAGGTGTGGGAAACTCCTGACACTGTGGAACCAGTCCCTAGGAGACCCAATAAGTTTTTGTCCG
Organism: Protopterus annectens; assembly: GCF_019279795.1. NCBI lineage: Eukaryota > Metazoa > Chordata > Ceratodontiformes > Protopteridae > Protopterus > Protopterus annectens. Next base: position 817,603,438 of record NC_056741.1, on the reverse strand, counting down.
CCCCCACTGACTAGGAATATCTAACTAAAGGTGATCCAGTAGATGCCATGGTGGTGGCAGCGGCAACCAAGAAGGAACTTGCTGAAACTTAGTCTACAATCTGCCTAACAAGGAGTCCCGGGCTATGGACCGGTATGGAAAGCGTGCGTTTGCCTCAGCGGCCTTTACACTGCGGTCGCTGAAGTACTTGACACATTTTACAAAGCTCCAGAGAGATCTCCTAAAAGAGCTAGGAGATTCTCTACATGGTAACATTTCAAATTCCCTTACCAACTCCTCAATGAGGCTGATCTCCTATGCAGCCGACGGAGCGAGTAGGGCAGCGGGTTCCGGAGTCTCTCTTGCGCCTGTGCTATTTTGCGGAGGCCTTCAAGTCTACGTTCACCAACGCCCCCTTTGATGGTTCATCATCGTTCGGAACCAAGGTGAAGGACACTCGCTAGGTGTGAACAGGAAGGGAAAACCCTGAATGCCGTGGGGAGTCCATTTTCCATGCCTTCTAGACCTTATCCCAAGGGCCAGAAGGGTGGGAAAATGTGGTTCAGAAAGTCAGAGAGGTTTTTTCAGGGCGCGCAAAGTGATTCCCCCTCTGGAGGTAGGGGAGGGGGTGGAAATTTAGGTAGATGCCGCCCTAGAGGCAGAGGAGACCTGCGTAATGAGGGGGACCATGATTCCTTTCGTGGTTCTCCCTACCAGAGCTCCTGAAGGGAGGCCCAACTGTGTGTCTCTGGAGCCGGTCGGGGGTCACATTTCTTTATACCCAGAAGCCTGGCAAGACGTCACCCAAGACGAGTGGGTATTAAAGATCATTTCCAGAGGTTATCATATTCCCTTCCCTTCTCCCCCACCGACCAAAAGAATCCCAGACTTTCTACCCAGTCACAGAGATTCCGCAACTTTAGAAAAAAATGTTGCTTTCAAGGGGAGCCATCCAGCCTGTCCCTGCAGACCAAGTAGGATTAGGGACTTGCACCAGATTCTTTTTGGTGCCGAAAAGGACAAGGGGACCTGAAACCCATCTTGGATCTCAGCCGATTGAACCTTCATGTACAAAAGTCCTAGTTCCGCATGGTCACCTTGCAGTCAATGCTCCCTCTGTTGGGGAAAGATGTGTGGATATGCTCCATTGACCTCAAGGATTATTACTACCATATCAAGATGGACAGGGCTTCGAGAAGTCCTCTACGCTTCCGGCTGGGAGCCAATCATTTTAAGTTTCGCACTCTGCCCTGTTGTCTCACCACAGCCCCCAGGGTGTTCACCAAATGCATGGCAGTGGTAACGGCTCACTTGAGGCTTCAGGGATTCCAAGTCTTTCCGTACCTGGACGACTGGCTCTTTTCTGCCACCACCAGGCATCTTCTGTTACAGACCAGGGACGCCACCATTACACTGTGCCAAAGGTTAGGAAATCTGAAGTAGTTATTTGTTCTGCAACCTGTGGGTCTCTGATCCGACCGACAGCTTTCCAAGCTTAAAGATCCAAGCTCCTAGCTCCTCCCCTCTACCCACAATCCCCTTTCACCACCACACTACATCAGATCGTTTTTGCCGCGGCTTGAATAACGAGCGTCTTGAGAAGAGCTCCTGAGCTTAGACAGGGAAGTGAATAATATTTTTCAGAGATTTTCTTAAAACTTTAATAAGTTAAAAAGAAGAATATTTAGAGTTTCTCTGCCCTTTTTTTGTTTTCGGGATTGCGTTTTTATTCAGTTAAACCTCCCCCTAGGTGTTTGGGCGTGTGAGTGTGTGTGTGTTAGCAAAATGGCCGAAGGCCACAAAGCTATTTTTTCCAAGTGCACTGGGTGTGGCCATAAGCTTTCCCCAGCTGATGGCCACACTTAGTGCGTTATATGCCTGGGGGTTGTCCATTTGTCTTCAGACTGCCAGGTTTGCGCAGCCTTCAACCCCCGGGCTGTGAGGGACAGGAGGAACAGGCTTATTCTGGCGGGATTGCTTCCCCCAGAGGAGACTTCTTCCTCCTCTCCCTCCAAGATGCAGGCTGCCCAGGTAGCTTCGGCACCCCTGATTCCCTCGACTCAGGCTGGGACTCAACCTCCCACTACTGCCTTGAGTACGAAGGAAGTTCAGTCTTCTCCTTCTAGGGAAAAGCACAGGGAGAAACACAGAAACAAGAGGCGAGCCGAGCCTCATCCCACGGCTCCGCCTTCAAAAATTGTTAAATCGCCTCCGAGGGTGTCCGGACCTTCTCCTTCTCGGCTCTGATCTCCTTCATTCTCACCGGAGGAGGAGCTCCTATCACCCTCGAGGTCGTCGAGGCAGCCCTCCAGGCCTGCCTCTACGACCTCCTCTAGATCTTACTAGGTCTCTCTCCGACGCCAATATGGATAGGATGATGCGTCGGTTTTTGCAGACCCAAATGCAGATGGGGTTGCTCCTGCCCCTCCCCCCTCCACAGGGGGGAGTGCAGCTTCACTATTTGCCCCGATTTCTCCTCCTTCAACCCGGATCCGGGTTTTGGAGTCTTCAGATACAGGCCCTTTCGGAGCCGGGGTTTTGTCGGCGCCGGTGGCCCAAGCCTTCTCGACGCCGACCATACCCTCGAGTAGGCCGGGCATCGGATCCGTGGGAGCGGGTGCATCTTCGGCGCTGCCTATGTCTGAGAGCACCTCCCTTTCGGATCCGATGGCTTCGGCTCCGACCCTGATCCCTATCTCGGAGCCGAGGAGACTGCTCTCGGGGCCGGAAGAGAGTAGTTCTCCCTCGGCGTTCGAGGTAGTGGAGAGGGTACTGTCGAGGTCTTCCAGGTCCCCGACTCGGGCTTTGGATCCCTCCGCTCCCCCATTGCATACGGGTCTAACTTCCATCATCCTTCCATCGGGACAGCCTGCTCAGACCCTCCAGTTGGTTCCCTCGGAGGAACAAGAGGCCGTTGACGAGCCCTCTTCTGACAGTCCCACAGAGGAGGTGCCTCGTAAACGGACGTGTAAAAGGAGGCACATGGACTCCCCCGAGTCCGTCACCACAGATACGGACTTAGAGGAAAGGGAAGGTTCTCCAAGGTCACCCCCCGAGGATGTCTCCTTTGGAGACATCATGGAAATGTTGCGTATTGGGGGGGGGGGGGGTCTGCCCAAAAACCTTCCTCTGAGTCCGTATTTCTGGAGGCATTTGAAGCGGGCCCATCTACCTCCTGGGTGTCCCCACCTGCAGATCCCCTGACCACCAGGGCTTGGCAGGATCCTGACACCGTGGAGCCTATCCCACGCCGCCCCCCTTCAGACAGGCAGGTTTGGGCCAAAGGGTCTCCAGTTGATGCCATGTTGGTGGCTGCTGCCACTAGGAGAGAACTCTCCCAGGAGAGCTCCACGGTCCACCCGCCGGACAAGGAGTCCCGGGCACTGGACCGTATAGGGAAGCGGACCTTTGCTTCAGCAACCTTCTCCGTGAGGGCGCTGAATTATATGGCGCATGTCATCAGGCTGCAATGGGATTTGATCAAGGAATACACTGCGGCTCCACCTGAGTCCATGTCGGTTGAGGACAAAACCGTGTTCTCGACACGTATGGCCACTCTCAAGTCCATTTCAAATACGTCCATGCGGCTACTGTCTTATGCTACGGAGGGAGCCGCAAGGGCCAGCGGGGCAGGTGTTGTCTTGAGACGTCACGCCTGGCTCCGTCTTTGTAATTTCGCGGAACCTTTCAAGGCGTCCTTCGCGAACGCACCCTTTGACGGCTCTTAGCTTTTTGGCAAGACAGTACGCGATACACTAGTCCAAAGCGAGAAGGACGGGAAGACGCTGTCTGCCATCGGAGTCCGCTTCTCGAGCCCCCAACGTTCCTTCTCAAGGAATCAGAGGGGGCAAAAGAAGCTGTGGTTCCGCAAGTCTCAGCAATCCTATCCAGCTTCGGACTCCGTGCCCTCCAGAGACAGAGGAGGGCAGGGTGGACGCCGGCCCAGAGGCAGAGGGGGACAGCGTAACTTCGGGTCTAGGGAGCCTTTCTCCGAGAGACCCGCGCAGCAGCCCTGAGGGCTTAGCCGACTGTCCAGCTCTGGAGGCAGTCGGGGGGGCATTTAACGAAGCACCTGTCAATGTGGGAGTCTACGAACGATCGATGGGTGCTCCAAATTATATCCAGAGGCTACAAAATTCCCTTCCTATTTCATCCTCCTTCAGGTGGTCGCCTCCCCGATGTCCCACCCAATCAGAGAGGCGGCGACCGTAGAGATTTCAAATTTGTTAGAAAAAAGAGCCATCCAGCGGGTCCCCCCAGACCAATCTGGATTGGGCTACTACTCAAGGTTCTTAGTGCCAAAAAAGACTGGGGACCTCAGGCCCATTCTAGACTTGTCCGCCCTGAACATGTTTGTCCCCAAAGAAAAATTCCGGATGGTCACTCTGCAATCTATTCTCCCCTTAATGCAGGAGAATGACTTGATGTGCTCTATAGACCTCAAGGACGCGTACTACCACATCCTAATGGACAGACGGTCCAGGAGGTTCCTCCGCTTCTGGCTAGGGGCCAGTCATTACCAGTTCAGGGTCCTTCCGTTCGGACTCACCTCAGCCCCCAGGGTGTTCACCAAAGTCATGGCAGTGGTTGCGGCCCACCTGAGGCTTCAGGGCATAAGGGTCTTTTCCGTACCTAGACTGGCTCCTCACAGCAACCAACAGGCATCAACTTTGTACCGCGAGAGACTATGTGCTGTCTCTTGCCGATAGCTTGGGCATCTCAGTCAACACACCGAAATCCTTTCTTCATCCTGTGCAAGCATTAGATTTCATAGGAGCCAGGCTAGATTCCCGATCTTCTCGGGCCTTCTTTACCTCGGACAGGCTGTCCAGCCTCTCACTCCAGGTTTTGTCTCTTCTTCGCACCAAAGCTCCGCCGGCGGAGTAAGTCCTGAGAGCACTAGGCTCGATGGCAGCGGCTATCGGCCTCTCTCTCCATGCTCGCCTAAGGATGTGTATATTACAGTGGACACTCAAGTTCAATGGTCACTGTTACTCCACCCATTGAACACTCCTATCCCCCTGAGCAGAGTTTGCAGGGAATCCCTCCTTTGGTGGCTTCACTCCCCAGAACTCAGGCAAGGGAGACCCTTTGTGACCCCTCCCCCCCAGGTCACGTTAACCACGGATGCTTCTCGCCTAGGGTGGGGGGGCATTGTTTGGGCAGAAACGTCCAAGGTACGTGGACCTTGTCGGAGACCGCCTTGCACATAAATGTTCTGGAGATGAGGGCGGTGCTTCTAACGTTGCAGGCTCTCCAAGACCTTCTACCTCTAGGAACGATTGCAATACAGACGGGCAATATGTCAGTGGTCTGATATATAAACAAACAAGGGGGAACCAGATCCTACCCTCTTTGTCGAGAAGCCATGAGAGTTTGGGAATGGGCGATATCCACCAACCGCTTTCTGATAGCAACGCACATTCCGGGACAATCCTACATTCTGGCGGACAAATTGAGTCGAGTAATTCTCAGTCCTTACGAGTGGTCTCTCAATCCGAAAGTTGCGAAGGAAATTTTCCACAAGTGGGGTTGGCCTCTCTGCGATATTTTTGCTACCCCCCAAAACACAAAATGCAGCGAGTTCTTCGCAATTCTTCCCCCAGAAGGGGAGAGCCCCAGAGATGCTTTGATTCATGCTTGGCCTCCCGGTCTACTCTATGCTTACCCCCCGCTTCCGCTCATGGCGAAGTTCATTCAGAAAGCCGCACGGTTGGGGAGCAAAATTATCCTCCTACCCCCATTCTGGCCTCGTCAAACAGTCTCTCCTCCCCTTTAATCCTGGATCCCATTCCAGATCTGATATCGCACCCAACGGGGTGCCCAACACCGAACCTGGTAAACCCCAAGCTCGCAGCTTGGTTGAGCCAGTTCCACTAATGGCAAGGACTCCCGGTATCTCACCAGTGAAAACTATTCTGGTAGCGGCTCATAAACAGTCCACCAGGAAAATCTATAATAGCAAGTGGAAACAATTTTCTATCTGGGCTAACAGCCAAGGTCTCAACCCCTTTACTGTTACGATTCCTACAGTCTTGGATTTTTTATCCATGATTTTTTAACAAGGGGCCAGTGCATCAACGGTAAAAGTACAGTTGGCAGCAATATCCCATTTTCATGTGGGAGACTGATTAGGATCTCTAGCATCTACAAAATTGTGTAAGACATTCTTGCGTGGCGTTTTCCTTCTCAAGCCACCAGTGAAATCCGTGACTCCCCCTTGGGACTTAACCTTTGTTCTGCAAGCCTTAACAAAACCTCCTTTTGAACCTGCAGCTTCTGTACCCCTTAATTTTCTGTCCTGGAAAACCGCATTCTTGGTGGCCATAACTTCTGCTAAAAGGGTTTCAGAGCTCCAAGCTTTTCCACAATGACAGTGTGTCTCTCAGGACTAACCTGTCTTTCTTACCAAAAGTGGCATCTGTGGCAAATATCAATCAGACTATCTATCTGCCATTGTTTTTCAAAAATTTTCAAAATAAGGGGAATACATGTTGCATACACTAGACGTACATAGACAGTTGCGTTTTTACCTGCACAGGACCAAAGATGTTCGTAAGGCTGATCAACTCTGTGTCATTTGCTCCTTCATCCATGGGAAAACCTATATCCAAAGTGACACTGGCTAATTGGATTTGTCAATGTATTTCTCAGGCTTATAAGGCATCAGGCAAAACAACCCCATTCAAAATCCGTGCACATTCCACAAGTTCCATCGCAACTTCTGCAGCCTTCTGGTCCAGGATGCCGTTGGATGACATATGTTCAGCAGCCACTTGGTCTTCTGCTCATACGTTTATTTCTCATTATAAGCTGGACATGATATCTAGAAGCATGGCCCTTGGCTCCAGGTGCTTGAATATCCTCCCATAGACCACCCAGGTTTCTTTGTTTAGGTAGCTGGGGACTCTGTCCCACAGGTTGCAGAACAAATGAAGTAACTACTTCAGATTTAGAAGTTATATACTCACCATAACGTTCCATCTGAGTAGGTACTTCATTTGTCTGCAACCATCCCCCCCTGCCATCCCCCTAACCTGTATCGGGTTTCTAAGATCTTTATGATTCTTGAGAATATCTGTACCTGTTTATTACAGGTTTTTTCAGGTGATACAGCAAAACCGATCTGAGGTAGTGTGGTGGTGACAGGGGATTGTGGGTAGAGGGGAGGAGCTAGGAGCTCAGATCTTGAAGCTTTGAAAGCTGCCGGTCGGATCCGAGATCGGATCCGAGACCCACAGGTTGCAGAACAAATGAAGTACCTACTCATATGGAACGTTATGGTGAGTACATAACTTCTAATTACTCTAAATTGGAAAAAATCTGCCTGGTTGCCCTTGCAGCATGTCACTTTTATCGACGCCAAGCTAGATACGGTGTTCATGAGGGCCTTCTTACCAGAAGAGAGAATTCAGGCTTTATAACAGTAGGTCTACGCTTTACTACCATTGAGGAAGGTCAAGACAAAAGTGGTCCTCAAGTTATTGGGGACCATGGCTGCCACGATCATGCTAGTTCCCCTTGCCAGACTACACATGAGGGTTCTTCAGTGGCGTCTTCTCGCCCAGTGGTCACTACAGCATCTTCCACTCTCCCATTCTTTTCTGATTACGGACATGTGCAAGCGGGATCTAAGCTGGTGGCTTCAGGGCATCCATCTCAACGTGGGCAAAGCCTCTTGTCCCATCTTCTCCAGTTGCCACGGTGACCACAGATGCCTCCCAGATTGGGTGGGGGGGCATTATCTCGGCAGGACTGTCCAAGGCACGTGGCAGGATCACGAGACCCATTTGCACATCAATGTCTTTGAGATGAGAGCAGTGCTATTAGCATTGCAAGCACTTCAGAGCTTTCTCCCTCTAGGGATAATTGCAATCTACTCAGGCAACATGTCAGTGGTATGGTAGGGAAGAACCAAATCATACTCCCTTTGCAGAGTGGCACTTCGAGTTTGGCAGTGGGCGGTGTCTTCCCAGTGCTTTAGTTGCAACGCATATACCGGGGAAGTCCAACATGATTGCCGACAGGATGAGCAGAGCTATCCTAATGCCTTACGAGTAGTCACTGAACAATTATGTTGCGGAAAAGATATTCCACAGATAGGGTCAGCCTTGCTGCGATCTATTTTCCAGCCTCCTCAATGCCAAATACAGCAGCTTCTTCACCCTTATCCCCCCGGAGGGGGAGACGCCCAGGGACGCTCTGGCTCACGATTGGCCCTCCGGTCTTCTCTACGCCTTTCCACCATTACCTCTGATATCAAAGGTCACTCAGAAATCTTTTGAGAAGCAAAATGATCTTCATTGCCCCACACTGGCCTCGTCAGATTTGGTTTCCCTTCCTTCAACCCTATCTAATGGACAAGCCCTGGATTCTGGACCCAGCTCCAGATCTGCTGACTCATATGTCAGGACAGTTCCATCTCTCCATCCAGACCCTCAAGTTGACAACTTGGCTGCTCCAGGCTTCATGATTTTTCCCCGGAAGTGGTCCATATTCTATCATCTTCCCACAAGCCTTCTACCAGGAAGATTTATTCCAGTAAGTGGAAGAGATTTTCTATTTGGGCCCGTGAGAGACATATTGATCCTTATACAGTGCCTATTTCGGCAGTATTGGAATTTCTTTCTCAACTTTTCAGTCAGGGTTCAGCTGCAGCAACCATCAAAGTGCAATTGGCAGCGATTTCTACCTTTCACGTTGCTAACGAGCCCAACCTTATGGCTCATAGGCTTTGTAGGGCTTTTATGAAAGGGACATTGTTACTCTGACCTCCAGTCTTTGATCCAATGATGCCATGGGACCTCAGTTTTGTACTACAGAAGCTCGTTTCAGCTCCCTTTGAGCCCGCAGCTATGTGTAACATTAAATTCTTGCATGGAAGACAATATTCTTGGTAGCCATAACTTCAGCTAGGCGGGTCTCTGAACTCCAAGCATTATCGATTAGGCCACCTTATTTGGCGTTTCACAAAGATAGGGTCTCCTTAAGAACCAACCCTTCTTTTGTTCCAAAGGTTGCCTCTTTTTGTCAATATCAACCAGTTCATTGAGTTGCCTGTGTTTTTTCCTGAATTCTCCAGCAAGGCAGAATTTAAATTTCATCAGCTGGATGTCCATAGAGAATTGCGTTTCTATTTACATAGGACAAAAGATTTCAGGAAATCGGATCAAATGTTTATCTCGTTTTCAGACACTAGACTTGGGGTTCCGGTTTCTAAGGTAACCTTGTCTCGCTGGATCTCCAATTGCATCTCATTTATGTATGCTTCCAATGGCAAAGAAATTACCCTTTAAAGTGAAGGCTCATTCTACACGATCTGTGGCTACCTCAGCTGCGTTTCAGGCTAGGATGTCTATGGATGAGATTTGTGCTGCAGCAACATGGGCTTCACCTCATACCTTTATTAGTCACTACAAATTAGATCGGGTCTCTAGAGGCAGATCTTCCTTTGGTTCCATGGTGCTCAAGAGTATTTTTCACTGAGCCACCCAAGATCAAAGTGCTAGGGACTCTGTCCCACGGGTAAGAATGAAGGCGAGATTGGACTACATAACATCAAGAAGATGTTCATCGTGTTTCACTGTTACAGTCATTACACTTGGGTTATCCTGGTGGCAGGCTACCCGCAGTCGGCCTAAATTCCAAAGTCCTGGTCCGGCGTTGGTTGCTGTCGCCTCTTCCCTGATGTCAGTGCGCCAGGGGTATATAAGATGCAGCCGATGCCATTTTCTGCAGTCTTTCTTGCTGCGCGGTGCCCGAAGCAAAAGCAGTTCGCAAGTGCCAGTCGTCCGACTCCGGTATTCAATTTCGAAAATCTCAGAAGTCTTCAATAAAGCTAAGTACCCTGTTGGGGAAACTTTTTTTTCTTGCTCCAGACAGATGTCAGTAAAAGCTAACAATTGTATTTCTTGTGGGAAGCAAATACCTCATAAGGATTTTCACTCTTGCTGTATTCCTTGCCTAGGGCCTGACCACGACTTTGCTAGTTGTCGGTTTTGTGCTAGATTCAACCAACGCACTGTTAAGCGTTGGTTTGATTTTGCTTTACATTACTTTGGCCGAAGGTTTAACTACATAACGCCATCAGAACAACCGACCGGAATTCATAAAAAATGCAAAGACAAAGGAAAGGACAGGCATCCGAGGTCCAAAACCGACGACGAAGCCTCTTCTAGGCCAGTCGCCGGTTCTCAGTGAGGTGCTTTCGCAGCCCCTGACACCTGCTACCTCAGAGCCACAGGCCGCCTCCGACTGCCACGTGGAGACAACTAGGCCTCTGGAAACTCAAGGTATTGGGCCTACGGAAACTATTCCCTCAGATGGGTCTTGAGCCGCTGAGCAGGCATCGGCGTCTGAGGGTGTTTTCAAACCTACACAGCTTACTATCAAGTCCACTTCAGCAGCCAAGGCAAAGTCTAAAACACCATTAAAGACAAAGAAACAAGTACAGCATTCTCCTGGACAGTCATCCATGCCAAAGAAACAGATGCTTAAAATGGCCGAGGACCTAATTACTTTGATCAGGGGTTCCCATCCCCCTCCTGATAAAAGGCCTAGGCAAGACACTGACTATGACTCCTCTGACCAGGTTTCTATTTCCTCTGATTCCTCTTCAGAACAGGGATGTTCTCTTCCTCCCTATGAGGACTCTGATGCTGAAGAATCTATCACTTCAGCGTCTCCTCCTGAGGATTACTCTTTTGGGGAAACCTTGCACACCATGAGGGAGCATTTCCATTGGGAGAGCCAGGATTATTCAGAATCCAAGAAAAGGCTCAGAGACTTTCTTTTACTGCCTCAGCACAGGCCCCTTGCTATCCCCGCTGTACTAGATATTGTTGATGTTTTTTCTGAATCCAGTTTGTCTCTTGATTCTTTACCCCCTGCACCAGTCAAGCCAGATAGGTACTACAGGGTCCCAGACTCATAAATTTCTTTATAAAAACCCTGCTGCTGACCCAGAAACAATTTCTCAGGGTCCCAAAGGGGTCAAGGCTTCCACTGCAAAAAACCCTGTTCCCTCTGATAGGGATTCTAGAGCACTGTATAGATGGGGGAAAAAGTTTACACTTCTATTATTTTAGCTGTAAGGGCTTTAAACTGCCAGTTTCACATGCTTAATGTTTTTGCTAAAACAGAAAATGCTTACAAGCTCAGAATGTCCTGACAATTAGGAAATGCAGGATTTATTGCATGCAGCTGAACAAGTGGGGGAAGCACACTTTGCAATGTGGTTTTGATTCATTAGAGGCTTCCTGCAGAGCCAGAGTTACAGGTTCTGTCATTCGAAGGCATGCTTGGTTAAAAGAACAAAGTTTACCAGATCATGTTAAAGCAAAATTACTGGATGCTCCATTACAGCATGATACTTTGTTTGGTGTTAAGGCAGAAAAGGTGTTAAAGAAAATGGAGGATAAAGCAAAATCAATGCAGACAGTAAAGTATTTCTTACAGGTTCAGCCACCTAGATTTAGCAGGAACTGGCCTTCTAAAAATTGGTCCTTTCCTGTGTCAGACAGGCCACAAAGAGGCAGACGCAGACGCCCAAGAGGCCAGATCTCAGACCCAAGGCTCATACAGACCTAAACAATGGGGTGCTTCAGCCCCCAAAGACGGAGAAGACAAATCACAACCTTATAGGAAACAGTCCCAGTGACTTCCCTCTACAAATGCCAAGCACTTACCTTTTGGCAGCACCCTTAGGGGGGGAAACTAGCACTTTTCTCACAAAATTGGTACATGATCACCCAGGACAAATGTGTACTGAATATTGTTTCTCAGGGTTACAGGTTCCACTTTCACACCCTACCAAGGTCAAAAGGTATGCCAGACCTGCCACAAAATCAATGGGCAGAGGCACAAAAACAAATTTCTGGTCTCAAGGACATGAGAGCTATTCAAAAAGTACCACAGCAAGAACAGGGGCAAGGTTTTTACTCAAGACTTTTCTTGGTACCCAGCCAGAAAGGACAAGGCCTGGAGACCAATACTGGACCTGTCAATTCTAAATACTTTCCTGGATGTCCCAAAATTCAAAATGTTGACACTGCAGCAACTTCTACCCATGCTGGGCAAGAAGGCTTGGCTAGTTACTTTGGACCTCAAAGAGGCATACCTGCATGTCCCAATCGGACAATCTTGCAGAAGATACCTCAGATTCATAGCTGGCTCAATGCATTACCAATTCTCTGCACTGCTCTTTGGCTTATCTACTGTGCCCAGGGTCTTCACAAAATGCCTGGCACCAGTAATTGCATTTTGCAGACAAAAGAATTCAAATATACCCCTACTTGGACGACTGCCTTATTCAAGCAGAGAGCAAGGACATTCTACTAAAGCATCTGGCGTTTGTAAAAAGATTACTAATTTGCCTAGGGTACACAGTAAACGAAAATAAATCAAAACTAGTGCCCTCTCAAGAGATAATATTCCTGGGTGCAAGCTTAAATACAACTGCCCAGATGCACGCCAGACAAGCAAAGGCAACTGACCCAGCTACCTGCAAGAAAAATTCTGCAGGCTTTGGGCTTCATGGCATCCTGCATCCTGCTAATTCCATATGCAAGACTGCATATGAGGAAGCTACAATGGTATCTAAAAAGTGTTTGGACTCAACATTGCCACAGTCTGGAAACAATAATAACTCTTATTCCCTGCTTGCAACAGGAGTTTCGATGATGAGGACTGTCCTGTCACCACAACAAGGGACAGCCTTTCACTTTACCCATAGCCAGGCAGACACTAATAACAGATGCATTGGATTATGCCTGGGGGGCACACATGGCAGGAAAATGTATTCAGGGCACGTGGCTCGCGGACCAAATGCATCTTCACATCAATTAAAAAGGGATGCTAGCTGTACAGAATGCCCTGACAGCCTTCAAGGATCTACTACATCCAGGACCACTATTACTAAAGACGGACAATACTACAGTTACGTGGTACATAAGCAAGGGGGCACACATTCCTACCCCCTCTGCAGGCAAGCCATGACTTTGTGGAACACAGCACTGACCTATCAAGTACATCTGCAGGCACAATTCCTGCCAGGAAAGAAAAATTCTCTGGCAGACGAACCAAGCAGAAACCTCATGGACCCTCACGAGTGGAAACTAAATCCACAGGTCTTCAGCATGATAACAAGGAAATGGGGATGCCCGGACTTTTGCCTCCCCTCACAACTGCCAACTACAGAAATTCTTTACAAGGACTTATCACTCACAAGCATGGAAAGTGGATGCTCTATCATTCAGCTGGAAAACCCTAACAGTTTACGCCTTTCCACCACTGTCTCTCCTTCCCAAGGTGCTCCTAAAAGTCAGACAAGAGAAGCCAAAAATGATTCTGATTGCCCCAGACTGGCCACGCCAGCACTGGTACCCAGTCCTAAAGAGCCTGTCTCAAGGCCCAGCCTGGACTTTACCTCGAATTCCTCATCTTCTGACTCAACAAAACAATCCAATCCTGCACAGCCAACCCAATCCGATCCTGCACAGCCAACCCAGAACCTTAAATCTGGCTGCATGGCAGATAATATAGCCACTCAGAACACACCTCTCTCTAAAGCTGTTATGGATGTCATTTTGGAAGCCAGGAGGCCCAGCACCAGGAAATCTTATGCAGAAAAATGGAAGAGATTCTGTGCTAGGAACCAGGCACAAGGACTTGAACTACTTGTTCCAAATATTCCTCAGATTTTACAATACCTAACTGAGATGCTGGACAAAGGCCTATCCTTCAATTAAGATCCATGCCTCTGCCATTTCAGCTCATTACAATACGGAACCTCCTATTTTCTCTCATCCACTGCTAAGACAGTACCTCAGAGAGTCAAAAAACATAAGACCCCCAAGGAGAGCACCGATACCTACATGGGACCTCAACTTTGTCTTAGAAAAGCTCACACTGCCTCCTTTTGAGCCAGCCAATACAGCTGATATAAAATTCTTATCATGGAAAACTGCTCTGCTCCTAACAATAACTTCAGCAAGAAGAGTCTCAGCGTTACAGGCATTAATGGCAGTGGAACCTTTTATCATTTTTCATCCGGACAGGGTTTCACTAAGGACAAACCCAACATTTATGCCAAAGGTAGTATCCAGTGTGGCTCTTAACCAGACCATTCATTTGCCAACATTTTATCCAAATCCCCAGAATAAAGGAGAGAGACTTCTGCACTCTTTGGACATACACAGGCAGCTACGCTTCTACTTGGATAAAACAAAAGCTTTCAGAAAAACTGAGCAACTGTTTGTAGCATATGCTGCAGGATCACAAGGAAAGGCCATCTCAAAGCAGACTATTTCAAAATGGATAGGACACTGTATTCGTTTCTGCTATGCACAGCATGGCAAGTCAGTGCCTAAGGGCATTAGGCCACATTCTACCAGGGCAGCAGCCACTTCAGCAGCCTTTCTCAGATGAGTACCGACCAAGGAAATTTTTGGAGGCTGCAACTTGGAGTTCAGTACACACTTTTACCGAGCATTATCACTTACCTCTTTACTCTAAATCCAGAGCAGGCTTTGCCACTGGAGTTCTGCAGGGCCTCATAGCCACTCCTAACCCTATTTAGACCCAGCCACTCAACCTCAGCTTTGGGATTCAACCCAAGTGTAATGACTGCAACAATGAAACACTGTGAACATAGTACAGTTGTGTACCTACCATAAATGTAGATGTTAGAGTGTATTCACTGTTGCAGTCCAGGTTACCCACCCTCCATCCCCCTTTCTTTGCTGAGACTTATCTATACTTCTCTATCCTATACAACCTATGTGGTGTATTTGCTTGTAGATGAAGGTATTGTTTTATTTTAGTGTATGTTTTTATAAGCAATATGTATTGCCTACCTTCTTGGGGGCACTTGACATCTGGGGCAAGAAAAATTGAAGAAAATGGCGTCTGCTGCATCTTGTATACCCCTGGCGCACTGACGTCAAGGAAGAGGCAACAGCAAACGACGCCGGACCAGGACTTTGGAATTCAGGCTGACTGCTGGTAGCCTGCCAGCAGGATAACCCAAGTGTAATGACTGCAACAGTGAATACACTCAACATCTACATTTATGGTAGGTACACAACTGTACTTTATGTACTCACCATAATGTTCGATGTATGTAGTCCATCTCGCCTTACATTCTTACTAACCCTCCCTCCTTCCCCCTCCTGGAGGACCTGGAGGTATTGTCTCTAGGTGTCAGTAGTCCTTTCTGTTAGGGTTGTTCTTCTCACTGTGTGTGTGTGTGTGTGTGTGTGTGTGTGTGTGTGTGTGTGTGTGTGTGTGTGTGTGTGTGTGTGTGTGTGTGTGTGTGTGTGTGTGTGTGTGTGTGTGTGTGTGTGTTTGCAGCAAACAAGATCTGGGGAATAGACCTGTTGCATAATGGGATACTTATTAACCATGAGCCAGTTGAAGACTTCGAGCTAGAGTATGGCCGAGTCAGAGCCGAGGTTTGGCTCCGAACCCACGGGTAAGAATGTAAGGTGAGATACATCGAACGTTATGGTGAGTACATAACTTCTTGTTCCTATCATGCCTTACCTAAGGACAGAGTTCCTTTGGTGGGCAGAGGCCTGCTACCACAACAAGGGGCTCCCTTTCACTAAACCCCTTGCCTCCCAAACCCTAACAGATGCATTGGACTATGCATGGGGGGGCTGACATGGCAGGACAATGCATTCAAGAGAAATGGAGCCCAAAGCAAATGTACCTGCATATCGATCAAAAACAAATGGTCTGGAGTTATGGACTTAATTTGTCAGCAACCTGTGGGTCTTGGATCCGATATCGGATCCGAGCCGGCAACTTGTAGCATAGCTATGGATCCGAGCTCCTAGCTCCTCCCCTCACCCATAATCCCCTGCCAACCTCCGATGACCTCAGATCTAGTTTGCCACGCTTGAGTGTGTAGCTAGATTTTAGAGCTAGCGTTTTCTTACCAGATAAGTGAATTTCTTCAATTTTTCTCAACCTTTGTAATTGTAAATTGTGTGAGTGGTTAGGTTTCCTATCTAGGTAAATTTTTTTTTGGTTTTCACCCTCCCCTTGCTGGTAGTTAGTGTGTCTGTGTGTGTTTGTGTTTGGGACCTGGTGTGCTTGCGTAGTGTACTTTAGTTTTGGGTATGGCAGAGGCCCCAAAACCTATTTTTTCTAAATGCACCGAGTGTGGCCATAAGCTATCTCCGGCTGATGGCCACACTCTGTGTGTTCGGTGCCTTGGGGTTGAACACCTTTCTTCAGGATGTACCATTTGTGCAGCGTTCAACCCCAGGGCACTGAAAGAGCTGAGGTCGAAACTTGTCCTGGCGGGTCTTTTGCCTCCGGATTCTGCTTCGGCCTCCGCTCCTCCCGTGGCACCTCCTCAGCCTGTGGTGGTAGCCACTCCTGCCCCCCTTCCCCCGGCCGGGATTCAAACTCCCACTAAGGCACCGGAGGACAGGGAGGCCAGGAGGGAGAAACGGAGGGAGAAGCACCACAAGCAGCGGGCCGAGGCCACCGCTTCGGGCCCCCCTGCTAAGCGGGCTTCTCCCTCCACGGCTTCCAGGTCTCCTCCTCCTCGGCTCCGATCTCCTTGCTTCTCCCCGGGACCCGAGGAGGAGGAGACCCGATCTCCGTCGAGGTCATCGAGGCGGCACTCCAGGCCTGCCTCTGTGGCCTCTTCGAGATCTACATACAGCCTGTCAGATGCGACTTGGACCGGATGATGCGAAGGTTCATCCAGGCCCAGCTGCAGATGGGAGTGCTCTTGCCCTCTCGGGGAGCTCGACCCCTTTCTTTGCTCCGATTGCTCCTTCTCCGACGCGCTTCCCGGGTTTGAAGCGTTCAGAGCCGGGCAGCGTCAGAGCCGACAGTACTGGGTACTTCGGATCCGACCCTGCCCTCGAGTTTGTTGGTTCCATCGTCTGATCCGACCTCTCGGAGCTGTGGGCTGAGCTTCGGATCCGAGGGTTTGTGTGCCTTCGGCTCCGTCCAGGTCGGAGCACACTGGTCCCTCGGAGCCGACTGTCTCGGCGCGGGTTCCGATCCCTTCATCGGATCCGAGTGGGAGTCTGCTTTCAGAGCCCAGGGAGAGCTGCTCCCCCTCTGCCTTCGATGCAGTGGAGAGGGCTCTGTCGAGAGCATCCAGACCCCCGGCCCTTGCCTCTGCTCCACCCTGCACTCCCTCTCTGCTGGGTCAGGCTTCCATCACCCGGCCACAGGGACAGCCTGCTTCGATGTCCCAGGTTGTTCCATTGGAAGTGCCTCGCAAGCACAAGTGTAAGAGGAGGCACGTGGACTCCCCCAAGTCCTTGGATGAAGGGGAAGGCTCCCCAAGGTCACCCCCGGAGGATGTCTCCTTTGGAGACATCATGGAAATGCTTAGGATCAGAGGTGGGTGGTCTGCCCCCAAGGCTTCCTCTGACGAGTCCGTGTTCCTCGAGGCATTCGAAGCAGGCCCGTCTACCTCTTGGGTGTCCCCTCCGGCCGACCATCTGGTGGACCTTATTACCACCAGGGCGTGGAAGGAGCCGGACACTGTGGAGCCAGTCCCTAAACGCCCGGACAGGATACTGAGCCCCCCCCTCCCCCCGCAGACCGGTCTCACTGGAGCAAGGGTCCCCCCGTAGATGCCATGTTGACAGGCAGCCACGAAGAGGAACTAGCTCAGGAGAGCCTCGTCCATCCACCGAGCAAGGAGTCCCGCTCGATGGATCGCCCCAGAAGCGGGTTTTAGTTGAGCGACCTTCTCGGTAAGGTCTCTGAACTATATGGCACATGTCATCAGGATGCAGCGGGATCTTATCGAAGAATACGCTCCTTCCCCCCCTGAGTCCATGTCGGCGGAGGACAAACAGTTGTACTCCACTCGAATGGCCACTCTAAGGTCTATCTCCAATACCTCTATGCGGCTTTTGTCCCACGCGACTGAGGGAGCCGCTAGAGCTAGCGGAGCGGGCCTAGTCATGAGAAGTCAGGCCTGGCTCTGGCATTGTGACTTAGCGGCCCTTTAACGCCACTTTTGATGGTTCTGCCTTGTTTGGCAAGACCGTTCGCGAAACACTGGTCCAGAGCGAGAAGGACGGGAAGACGTCTGCCGTTGGAGTCAGCTTCTCTGTTCCCCAGAGGTCCTTCTTGAAGAACCAAAAGGGACAGAAGAAGATGTGGTTCTGGAAACATTCCCAACCTGCTCCGGACAACCAATCCTTCCGTGGCAGAGGACGACAGGGAGGACGCCGCCCTAGGGGCAGAGGGGCCCCGAAGAACTTTGGGTCCAGAGAATCCTTCTCTGACCGGCCCACGCAGCAGCCCTGAAGGGTTGCCCGACTGCTCTGCTGGCAGTCAGGGGGGCGTTTCTCGAGGCATCTGGCGGCATGGGAGTCCATCACATCAGACCGCTGGGTGCTTCATATCATATCCAGAGGCTACAAAATTCCAATGCATCATGTCCCCAAACTCAGGAGCCTCCCCGATGTTCCACCCGATCAGAGGGAGGCTGCAGCCGCAGAAATCCAGCAGCTGTTAGAAAAAAGAGCCATCCAACCCGTCCCCCAAGACCAGCTCGGATTAGGGTTCTACTCCAGATTCTTTCTGGTGCCAAAAAAGACGGGGGACTTGAGACCAATTCTAGATCTTTCCCTCTTGAACCTGTCGGTAGCCAAGGAAAAATTCCGAATGGTCACTCTTCAATCCATTCTCCCCCTCTTACGGGAGAACGATTGGATGTGTTCTATAGACCTCAAGGATGCATACTACCACATTCTAATGGACAGACGATCCAGGAGGTTTCTCCGCTTCCGGCTGGGAGCCGGTCATTATCAGTTCAGGGTACTTCCCTTTGGCCTCACCACAGCCCCCAGGGTGTTCACCAAAGTTTTAGCAGTGATATCGGCCCACCTGAGACTCCAGGGAATGCAGGTCTTTCCGTACCTGGACGACTGGCTTCTAACCGCCCCAACAAGACATCTACTCTGCTCAGCCAGAGATTACTTTCTCCGCCTAGCCCCCCAGTTAGGCATCACAATCAATGCGGACAAATCTTCCCTTGCTCCGACACAAGTAATAGAGTTTATAGGGGCCAGATTAGATACCAGGGATCTACGAGTCTTCCTGACTTCGGAACGACCACAGAATCTGAGATTGCATGTGCGGGCCATCCTTCAATCGGAAGCTCCACCGGCAGAATTGGTCCTGAGGGCGCTGGGCTCCATGGCAATAACGCTTCTTCCATGTGCTCACCTAAATATGAGGGTACTGCAGTGGACCCTTCAAGTGCAATGGTCCTTCCAATCTCTTCCTCTCTGCCACCCTATCTCTATCAGCAAGGTTTGCAGGAGGGCCCTGTTATGGTGGCTCCAATCCCCGGACCTCCATATAGGCCGGCCCTTCAGCACTCCTCCCCCTCTCGCCATGGTGACCATGGACGCCTCTTGCCTCTGCTGGGGGGGGCATTACACGGGCAAGACAGTCCAAGGCATGTGGAACGACAGAGACCTCCTTGCATATCAGCGTTCTGGAGATGAGAGTGGTGCTGTTGGCGTTGCAGGCACTTCAGAATCTCCTCCCCGTAGGAACGATTGCAATTCAGTCAGACAACATGTCTGTTTGGTACATCAACAAACGGTGGGAACCAGATCCTACCCCTTATGCCGAGAAGCCATGAGTGTGGGGGAATGGGCGATTTCCACCAACTGCTTTCTGATCGCAACGCACATTCCGGGGTGGGCCAGCATTCTGGTGGACAAACTCAGCCGCACCATTCTTTCCCCTTACGAGTGGTCTCTGAACCCACTAGTAGCGAAGCAGATATTTGCAAAATGGGGGCAACCCTGCTGCGATCTCTTTGCCTCTCCCTCAAATACGAAATGTGACAGCTTCGCTCTGATTCCCCCACCAGGGGAAGCCCCGAGAGACGCTCTGGTGCATGTTTGGCCGCCCGGTCTACTCTATGCCTACCCTCCTTTATCCCTGATGCTAAAGCTCTTACAGAAAACCTCACGGTTTGGGAGCAGAATGATCCTCATTGCCCCATTCTGGTCTCGGCAAACTTGGTTCCCTTACCTGTGGTCTCATCTAGTGAATCCTCCTTGGATTCTGGATCCCACTCCGGATCTAATCTCCCATCCATCGGAATTACAGACCCCGAATTTGGTCAACCTGAAGCTGACAGCTTGGTTGCTCCAGTTCCACTCTTAGCCAGGACTTCCGGCATCTCTTCACCAGTCAAAGCCATCCTGGTGGCAGCACATAAGCCTTCCACCAGGAAAATATACCGCAGTAAATGGAGACGCTTTTCCGTCTGGGTGGAACATCATAATCTGGATCCCTTCACTGCCCCTCTACCGTCCGTACTGGATTTTCTAACCGGACTCTTTCAGCAAGGAGCTAGTTGTTCGACAGTCAAGGTACAGTTGGCAGCCATCTCCCATTACCATGTGGGACATGAGACAGGTCTTTTGATGTCAGCTAAATTGTGCAAAACATTTCTCAAGGGCACCTTTTTACTCAGGCCCCCTATCAAAGAAGCCATACCCCCTTGGGATCTTTCTCTAGTCCTTCAAGCCTTGACCACTTCTCCCTTTGAACCAGCCGCATCGGTCGATCTCAAATATTTGTCCTGGAAAACAGCATTCCTGGTAGCCATCACTTCAGCCAAGAGAGTTTCGGATAGGGTTGCCACCTTTTCAAATGCCCAAAGTGGGACATTTTTTGTAGAAACATCAGATTTTGCAGGGCAAAACATACCCATGGCAAGTACAAAGGACAGCACTTCACTTTTTTGCCAGAATAAAAGCTTATTCTTGTAGCATTTGGGTTGCTTATTCTGTTTCTTATAATATTTAGGTGTTTCAGATACAAAATAACTGTTTTATGCAACTATTAAAGAAAATAAAGGAAATATTTTTGTCCTAAAATCTCAGGACATTTGCCATTTTTTCAATTTTTTTTGCAAGACACAACTGCCAAAAGAGGGACTGTCCCTCGCAAAGTGGGACAGGTGGTAACCCTAGTTTCGGAATTCCAAGCCCTTTCCGTAAAGCCTCCTTACTTGGTCTTCCATACGGACAGAGTGTACCTCAGGACCAATCCCTCCTTTCTTCCCAAGGTGGCATCAGAAATCAATATCAATCAGTCCATCAACTTACCGGTTTTCTTCCCTAAGTATCAAAATAAAGGAGAGTACAAGCTGCATTCATTAGATGTACACAGGCAGCTGTGTTTCTATATTCATAGGACAGCTGGTCACAGACAATCTGATCAGCTGTTTGTCTCCTTTGCTAAATTCAGTTTAGGTAAAGCCATTTCAAAGGTCACCTTGTCACGTTGGATTTCTCAATGTATTCTTCTGGCTTTCCAAGCTTCCGGGAGGCCCGCACCTGAGGGAGTCCGTGCACATTCCACTCGCTCCATCTCTACTTCTGCTGCCTTTAAATCTAGAGTGCCATTGGATGATATTTGTTCTGCAGCTACTTGGGCCTCATCTCATACTTTTATCAACCACTACAAACTGGATGTAATTTCTAGAGGGAGAGCATCCTTTGGCTCCGCAGTGCTCCGGAACATCCTTCCATGATGGCCGCCCAAGATTCAGGTAGCTGGGGACTCTGTCCCACAGGTTGCTGACAAATTAAGTCCCTACTCCAGATTAAGAAGTTATGTACTCACCATAACGTTCCATCTGAGTAGGTGGCTTCATTTGTCTGCAACCATCCCCCCCCTCCTTCCCCCTAGCCTTCAGAACTTGGTCCTGTTATATTGTTCTATCTATTATGCTTGTTGGAACACCTTTTCAGGTATCCATAGAGGGGCAAACTTGATCTGTGGTCATAGGAGGTTGGCAGGGGATTATGGGTGAGGGGAGGAGCTAGGAGCTTGGATCCATAGCTATGTTACAAGTTGCCGGCTCGGATCCGATATCGGATCCAAGACCCACAGGTTGCAGACAAATGAAGCCACTTACTCAGATGGAACGTTTTGGTGAGTACATAACTTCTTATTAGCTGTACAGAATGCTCTTGACAGCCTTCAAATGCCTTATTCATCCAGGGCAACTATTGATAAAGACAGACATCACCACAGTTATGTGGTACGTAAACAAGCAGGGGGGAATCCATTCCTACCCACTCTGCAGATTAGCCATGGCTCTGTGGAACACAGCCTTGAGCAAGCTCAATTCCTGCCAGGCAAACTAAATTCACTGGCAGACAACTTGAGCATTAATCTAATGAAACCCACATGAGTAGAAACTGGAACCCAAAATATTCAACTTTACTTCCCCTCAGAACTATCAATTGAGCAAATATTGCACCAGAACTTCCCAAAGCCAAGTATGGAAAGTGGATGCCCTGTCCTTTACATTGGAAAACTTCTCAATCTATGCCTTTCCCCCTCTGCCTCTCCTCTTGAAGGTTCTACTAAAGATCAAACAGGACAAGCCAAGGACAATCCTGATTGCACCAGACTGGCCACGCCAGCACTGGTACCCACTTTTGCGTAGTCTGACAGTAGTGCCACCATGGCACCTGCCTCAGAGCCCTTCCCTGCTGTCCCAGCAGGAGGGCCAGATTTTGTATCCTCGGCTACAAACCCTGAACCTAGCACATCCCCTGATCTCATCACCAGCAACCCCCAGTAAGCAGGTGCTGGATGTCATCCTGGAGGCAAGGAGGCCTAGTACTAGAAAATCCTACTTGGAAAAGTGGAAAAGATACTGTTCTTGGAGCCAGTCTCAGGAAATGGACACAACTGTGCCCAACTTCCCTTATATACTAGATTACTTAACAGAAATGCTCCACAAAGGCCTATCCATCTCTTCAATTAAGATTCCTGCCTTTGTCATCTCAGCTCATTATAATACTGAGCCCACCCCTCTTCTCTCATCCTCTGGTCAAACAGTTCCTGAGAGGAGCCAACAATTTAAGACCCACCCCCCCAGGAGAGCTCCCACTCCAGCCTAGGACCTTAACTTTGTATTGGAAAAGTTCATGCTTCCACCCTTTGAACCAGCTGCTACAGCAGAGTTAAAAATCCTCTCCTGGAAAATAGCTTTACTTCTAGCCATCACTTCAGCAAGAAGAGTGTCTGAATTGCAGGCCCTTATGGCGATGGAACCCTTCATTGTCTTCCATGCGGACAGGGTTTCCCTGAGGACTAACCCATCATTTATGCCCAAGGTGGTATTTAGTGTGGCTTTAAACCAAATCCATTCATTTGCCAACTTTTTCCCCCTAATCCTCAGAATAAAGGGGAAGTGATCCTGCACTCCCTGGATGTGCACAGGCAGCTTAGGTTTTATCTGGACAGGACTAAACCTTTCAGAAAATCTGACCAGCTGCTAGTCAGCTTTGCTAACAGGGGCAGAGGGTAAGGCCATTTCAAAGCAAACAATTTCTAAATGGATAGCACACTGCATCCATTTCTGCTACAAACACCATGGGAAACCTACCCCACAGGGGATCGGAACACATTCCACTAGGACTACATCAACCTCTACAGCATTTCTCAGGGGAGTCCCTACCAGGGACATCCTGGAGCTCTATGAACACTTTCAGCAAGCATTACCACTTGCCTATATCTTCTAAATCCAGAGCTGGATTTGCCACATCAGTCTTACAGGGCCTGCTTGCAGCCCTAATGCTTCTTGACTGCCTCCACCCATCCTCAGCTTTGGGAATCAACTCAAATGTGATGACTGCAACAGTGAAACACGAAGAACATAGTAAAGTTGTGTACACTTACCATAAATGTAGATGTTCAAGTGTATTCACTGTTGCCGTCCTTGTTACCCTCCCTCCAGCTCCCCAACTTCTCTATACTTCTACCTATCCTTTTTGTTTGGCCATATCTTATAACATTGGTATTTGCTTTTTGCTGGGGGTGTTCCACACCATGTAATTGCTTCCTATTTTGGGGGCTCTTGACATCTGGGGCAAGAAAAACTGATGTAATGGCGTCGGCTGCATGTTTTGTACCCCTGACGTCATGGAAGAAACGACAGCATCCGACGCAGAAATCCCAAGACTCTGGTATTCAGGCAGACTGAGGGCTACTTGTAGGCAGATAACCCAAATGTGATGACTGCAACAGTGAATACAATCTACATTTATGGTAAATGTACACAACTGTACTTTCTCAGTGCCTCTGTCGAGTAGAGCCACTGGAGTTATCCCCGGGGTGAATTTTCTGTTTCCCATCCACTCATCAAGATTTCTCTTGAAGAGGGTCAGCAAGGTGCCCTACTTGGCATGCATGGGAAGTCCGTTCCATAGCATGGGCAGTCTCTGGGTTATGAACCTGTCCCTCCATCATGTTCTGTTAATTGTGGTAATGAGGTTGAGGTCTCTAGAGCGTGTGGTGCGGAGGGATTGGGATTTTTTTAGATGTAGCATTTCTAACAGAGCTGGGTCAGACATGGCTTTGTAAGTCAAGCAGAGATCACCTCTAAGTAGGCGATATGAGAGAATAGTTGGAATTTTTTGAGTCTGTCCATATAGGACAAGTGTTTAAGGCCTAGGATCCTCTTGTGAGGTACTTTTGCGGCCTCTCAAGTTTGTTGCAGGTGTCTGGTGAGGTACATGCCAAATGGGGCATTGTACTCTACTGGCCTAATGAGGTAAGAGTAGAGGGAGACGATGACCTCTTTCTTCCTGGATGCAAAACCCTTAGTAATGAGATGTGCTACATAGAAGGACTTTCTGACCACAGTGGCAATGTGGTGATCAAAAGAGAGGTTGCTCTCAGGCTGTGTTCCCAGATCTCTTATAACACCTTCTGTGTTCAGTGGACTACCATCAATGTGGTAACACATGGGAACCAGGTTTTTCCCAAAGGGGATGGCAACACATTTTTTGGCATTGAGCTTAAGGCCATGGTTCTGACACCAGTCGTTGGTCAGAGTGAGGCCATTCTTTAGGATGTCAGCATCACTTGGGGAGTTGATAGTAGCTCCCAACTTGCAATCATCTGCGAACTTTGTCAGCCAGAGTCCCTTCGTGTTGACCTGGACTTCAGAGAAGTAGATACCAAACAGGAGAGGACCCAGGACCGAACCCTGTGGGACTCCACTTGTGACTAATCAGCAGTCTGACTTGGAGTCAGAGGCTTTCACCCTGTGGTTTCTATCCCTGAGCCAGTATGCAACCCACCTAGTGATATAGAGGTTGATGCCAAGCTTAGTGAGTTTTTCTATGATTCCTGAGTGGTGAATGGTATCAAAAGCCTTGGCCAGATCAAGGTAGGCTGTATGAACCACCTTAACTTTATCCAGAGCTCTGGTGACTGACTCAAAGAAGTCGACCAAGTTGAGCAAGCATGATCTACCCTTCACAAAACCAAACTGTGTGGGATCCAAAGTTTGGAGATTCCCTATATCCTTGTTTATTAGTTCCATGATGATGCATTCCATAGCTTTGCATATCAGACTCGTCAGGCTAATGAGGCGATAGTTCCCAGGGTCTGTAGTCGCTCCTCCTTTGTGGAGAGGGCGGACTGTAGCAGTGCACCATTCGGCAGGGACAAAGCCTGAGGTGAGGCTGTGATTGAACAGGGCACATAGGTGAGGTGCCATTTCACTCTGTATATCATGTAGAACAGGAATATTGCCCGGTCCCATAGAAGCTGTATTCTTGGCATTGGACAGTGCTGTTTTAACCTGTGCAACAGTAATACTGGGTGCCTGGCAATCTACTGTTATTGTGATTGGTCCTTTGGGGGGAGGGGGTACAGTTGGCACTGAATCTGTCGGCCAGTATACTGGCAATATCTGTTGGCTCTGTATAGGAGGTTCCATTGTGCAGTAGCTCAGAGCAAATCAGGATATTGCCGTGGAGATTCTTTACATAACTATAGAAGGCCTTGTGGTTATCTTTACTATCTGCTGCAATTCTGTTTTCATACTTAGCTTTAGAGGATTTAATGAGGGATCTCAACTTTTTGTTGAGACAGATAAGGGAGTTTTTCCAGTCTTGGGACTTCACCTTATTCCGCATCAGTTTCCTCCATCTGTTGTAGAGTTTATGGCAGGGGACCACCAGATTAGCTTCCTTTTTTGGAGGAGAGTGTCTTGGTTCTATTGGGTATGGCGAGATCCATGCATTTGTGTACGTATTCATACAGTGCATTGGTGTATGACTGTGCGGTCACCCAACTATTCTCCATTTGAATGGGTGCCGTGAAGTTAGCCACCTCTGTTTTTAGGATCCCAATGTTAGCTTTGGAGAAGTTTTTCATGGTGTTTACCTTGGCTGGGGGAAGGGAGGAATGCGGATTTCCAAGGTGATTAGTTTGTGGTCGGATCTAACCAGGGAGGAGCTGACTATTGGTGTAGAGCAACAGTTGCCCGTGTTACTAATGACCAAGTCAAGGATGTCGCTACCTCTAGTGGGGGGGGGCTGGTCCAGGGCATTGGAATTAATGAACTCCAGGAAATGTTGGGCAAGTGTATTGGTACATGAGTAGTTTACCCAGTTAATGGAGGGGTAGTTGAAGTCGCCTAGTAAGAGTGTTAAGTTGGACCCTAGTATTCTCCAGGGTGCTTAGGAACGTGGAGTGCGAGTCTTGGGACATTGTTGGGGCCTATAGCAGGCTAAGACCTGAATCGCTGTCTTACCCAATGTTAGCTGCACCTGAAGTATCTCTGATGCATTGTGTTGGGCTACCAGTCTGGAGGTGTGCGCATCCTTTATGAATATGGAAACACCACCACCTTTAGAGCTTCGGTCCAAGTTCTGGGGCCAAAAGGTGTGGAATGAATTATAGCCTGGTAGTGCAGGGGTGCTTTCTGCTGCCTTGAGCCAGGTCTCTGTTACAGCACAAATGTCGATGTTCTCCATTTTAGAGAGTGCCTCGAGCGAGTGCTTTTTCAGATTTAAACTTCTAGCATTGAGCAACACATTTGTTTGTAGCTGTTACAGAGGTAATTTGGTCTTTGGAACACCACCTAAAAAAGGCACTATAGGGGTGGCAAGAGCCTTGGCCAGTATCCAGAAGCCCAGGGGTGACAGATGCAGGCCATCTCTGGCAAAGCATCGAGGTCTGTTAATTATGTCATCCCAGGCAGACAGATACTGGATCCCCTTAGAGTGACACTAGAAACTTAGCCAGTTGTTGAAATCAATCATTTTCTGCTTCTGCTGTGGTATCATTCTGGGTGATAGTAGGATACTACTCAGGGCTAGGGTCACCTGGGCTACATAATCTGAGAGCTCGTCCATGTCTCTTTTCGTGTAGTCCAGGGAGGTACGTCTCAGGTCATTCACACCCACATGTACAATGACAGTCATGTTTGTACCTGTTGAGCGACCATGCGTGCATTGTGTGTTGAATCCTGGCAGCTGACTGTTACTTTCTCCTTATTCAGCCTAGTGAGTGGGACATCAGTGTGCCTCACTATCAAGTCGCCTATGACTAGTGTGTTGGGCATGCTGTTTTGCCTTAGGGGCTTTTGGTTGAGTGGCACACTGTTTAGGAGAGTTGTGTATCTCGTGATTAGTGTTGTGGTGGTAGAGTGCCTTTCTGCCTTGGAGGTCTCTGCTGCTTGGGTAGATTTTTGAGGGCCTCCGTGGAGGTGGGTGTGTGGTTTGTGTTTTTATGTGAAGGCAGTGCTGTTGTGTGTGGGCTATGTATTCATGTGGTGTGGTGAAAGTGTTGACCTTCTCCTCTTGACCAGCTGGAGTCTTGGCTGGAGAGTGCATGGCTTCAAACTTGGATATACAAGTGCATCTCTCACAAGTCTGAGTGTTGGAAGATAAGAGGAGAGGGCTGTCTGCATACATGAGGCAGTTGCTACATTGCCTCAGGATGCCCAAGTTCACCAGGTTAATAGGAGAAAGCACAGGGAACTGACCTTTAGACATGCCTGGAGTGGTGGGCATTGATTAAGTACTAGATCTGTTTCCTTGTAGAACGTTTAGTGCTGGTAGCACTTGTGTGCTACAATAATTGCTACAAGAAGTCTGTTAAAGTGCTGGACTAATAAGCTAGTGTAAGTGCAGGAGAGGAGAGAACTAATAGAGCTAAGGAAAAAATTGAAGAGCAGAAGCTTTCAAACAGTCCTGGATACAGCAAGTCTGTATCTGGACTAGACTAGTTAAAGGAAAGGGGGGAACAAATGCAAACCAATGCTTTTAAGCCAGAAAGTTGAAAGAGATGGAAGAAACTGCCCAAAAGGCCAATAAACCAGAAATCTGGACCAGAAAAACCACTCCTCTTGTGGTAGATAGGCTACCTAGTGCTTACCAACTCCCACCAATAGACTAGAAGGCTTCCCTCCGACATAGAAAGGCTTTGGGAGCTCAGAAGCTTACAAGCAGTCCTGGATACAGCAAATCTGTTTCTAGACTAGACTAGTTATGGGAAAGGGGGAAATAAGTGCAAATGTGGGCTTTTAAATCAGAAAGTTGAGAGAGGGGAAAAACTGCCCAAACGGCCAATAAATACAATTTCTGGGCCAGAAACCACTCCTTATGTGGTAGATAGGTTACCTAGTGCTTACCACTCCCACTGATGAGCTAGAAGGCTTCCCTCCAACACAGAAAGGCTTGAGGGGGCTCAGGAGCTTACAAACAGTCCTGGATACAACAAATCTTTATCTGGACTAGACTCGTTACAGGAAAAGGTGAAGCAAGCTCAGAATTTCTTTTTATTACTAAAGTGGAAAAGGAGAAAGCTGGAACAGAAGGTAGTTCAAGGTTAAGAATCTAAGTGGGTTGACCCTCATAAATGTTCTCTCTCTGTTAGGTAGAACGAACTAATGACACTAAACTGGGAGGAGTGTCCCAGACAAAACACACAGTATGGGTGGGCAACTGCAAAACCACCAAGTATACTAACAAGGAAACAGTGAGGGGGGGTGGGAAACTATTACAGCTACTAGCTGTAGCCACTAAATGAAAGTTTTAAAACAGATAAAGGAGTAAGGGGACTCTAGAGAATGCTTTAACTGCAAACAGTGAGGGGGGGTGGGAAACTATTACAGCTACTGGCTGTAGCCACTAAATGAAAGTTTTAAACAGATAAAGGAGCAACGAGACTCTAGAGAATGCTTTAACTGCAAACAGTGAGGGGGGCGGTGGGAAACTATTACAGCTACTAGCTGTAGCCACTAAATGAAAGTTTTAAACAGATAAAGGAGCAAGGAGACTCTAGAGAATGCTTTTAACTGCAAACAAATCAGTTGTATGATACCGGACTAGAACACAGAAATCTCAAAAAGTCAAAAATGCACAGAAAAGCATGGATATGTTGTAGTTTTCCTTTAAGTAGGAAATTCCGTTCTCATCTTGTGTTTTTTCTTTACATTTTGAACTTCAGTGCTTGAGCATACCATCTTTAGATGTTGTTAGTCTTTCACTGTTGCGGTCATCACATTTGTGTTATCTGCTTGCAGTAGCCATCAGTCGGCCTGATTATCAAAGTCTTGGGTCCTGCGTCGGATGCTGTCTCATCTTCCAATGACGTTGGGTAGTCAGGGGTATAAAGTATGCAGCCGACACCATTCATCAGTTTTTCTTGCCCCAGATGTCAGGTGCCCCCATAATGAGAAGCAATTGTATACAAGGTTACATCTCCAACAAAAAAGCAAATACACCAAAAAGCTTTAAGCATAGCAAACAAGCATAGTGGTATAGTCAGTAGAAGTCAGGGGGCTGGAGACAGGGTAACCAGGACTGCAACAGTGAATACAAACATCAACATTTATGGTAAGTGCACACAACTGTACTATGTTCTTCATGTTTCACTGTTGCAGTCATCACATCTGGGTAGATTCCCAAAGCTAAGGATGGGAGGAGGTAATCAGATAGCTTTAGGACCAGCTATAAGTACCTGCAAGATTGCAGTGGCAAAGCCAGCTCTGGATTTAGAAAAAATTGGCAAGTGGTAATGCTTGGTGAAGGTATGTACAGAACTCCAGGTAGCAGCTTCTAGGATGTCCCTGGTAGGGACACCTCTGAGAAAGGCTGTATAGGTAGATGCAGCCCTGGTTGAATGTGGTCTTATCCCCTGTGGGGTAGGTTTTCCATGGTGCTTATAGCAGAAATGAATGCATTGGCCTATCCCCTTAGAAATGGTTTGCTTTGAAATGGCCTTCCCCTCTGCCCCTGCAGCAAATGCAACCAGCAGCTGTTCAGATTTCATGAGAGGTTAGTCCTGTCCAAGTAAAATCTAAGTTGTCTGTGCACGTCCAAGGAGTGCAATATTCGTTCCCCTTTGTTCTGTGGTTAAAAAAGGTTTGCAAATGAATGGACTGATTAATGGCCACACTGGATACCACCTTGGGCACGAAGGAGGGATTGGTCCTGAGGGACACCCTGTCCATGAAAGAGGATGAAAGGCTCCACTGCCATGAGAGCCTGTAATTCAGACACCCTTCTTGGTTGATAATCAAGCCGACTGAGGGCTACTGCAAGCAGATAACCCAAATGTGATGACTGCAACAGCGAATACACTCTAACATCTGCATTTATGGTAAGTGTACACAACTGTACTTTCTGTAATGGAGCAACCGTAGACTGGGTAATGAGCATGTTTCCCAACATTTTTTTTTTTAGCCCTTCACATTTTTAGCTCTCCAAACAGGTGTCTTCTGCAATTTCTACCTTTGTCAAGGAAAAAAAGCCAAGATGTGTGAAATGTGACTAGTCAGGACTAGCAAAGGAGCTATGGTTTAAAAACAAAGCCATTCCAATGCAATTTATTTCAGTTTAAGTGATTTTTCTTTAATGGAACTTCATCAGACCTAAGCTCTAAATCAAAGGTCAAATTCTAAAGCCAAGACACATGATCCAAACACGTGAGCACCAAAATAAATATGATCCAAAAATAAAAGTAGATAATCAAAATATTTAACAGGTAATTCTTTGCAACATTTACTATTCATGTCAGAAAGTCTGTGTGTCAGCATATTCCCTAACTTCTGGCTATTTCTCCTTTTCTGATGTCATCACTCACATAAAAAACTTAAATTTTTGTACTAAAGCATTCTCTCTATTGTATTAACATGTTTACTAATATAGTAGGACAGTTAGCAAATGATTTTTCCAGAGTAAAATTTGTCAGATTAAGCACATGACAATATGAACAACATTAACAAGTGTTATGCATATTAATACCTATACTGCAATTCAAATGAGGCAAATTTTAGCACAGGTCCTGCGCATATGCTTGCTGACTTCACAAATGCAAAATCCTTCTGTGAAAAAAAATTAAGCAAGCTGGAAAACTGGTTCTCTATTACCCTTTCCTAGTGAAAAACTGTAAGAAACTTGACACCTCAATGTCTACAATTCAGAAGTATTGCAAGCTGAGGAGACTTTCGCAATGGGTACTTAATCTGCATTGTATATTAAAACTTTGAAGAAGGTAGTCAGCTTTTCAGTAATAAACGTTTTTGAGGCCCGACTGCAGCTAAAAAAAAATTTCCTTGAGGAGCACTGCTTTTTTTTTAGGAACCATAGAAAAATATATAGAAATACTGACAGAAATGAGATGGGTGAGCTTTAGATTACCCTGGACTGCTTCAAAAATCTAGAGCTGTCTCTGAACCTGGCAAAATCTCAGTGAATACCCTTCAGGCAGGTCCTGATCCTGGGAGCTGTTCTGGATACTGTGTACTAGATTCCTTCCCTCAAAGAAGGTGCTATTCCTCACCTCACATTTCACCTCCCTAGCAGAGCAAAATCTGATTACAGCCAGGGAAGATGGTCTGAACACTAAGGAACATGACTGTCTTAATCCTGATGCCTCCCCGGCAAGGCTGCATTTGGATAAACTCTAATAAAATAAGCAGGTGGCACTAGCATTCTCTCACTCACTGCAGTGCACCATCTTCCAGCTGTCCTGCATCAATAGCCCCCTTGGTAGAATACAGTAGGTGGACATCAACCTAGAAGTCCTATTTAAGCTAGCCCCAGATACCCAGGCAGCCATCTTAGACTGAAGACATAGCCTGGGGGATTCCACACAGGGAAAATGGGGGTCCAAGGACCTGGAACAAAATATGAAAAGGATGAACATTGATTTTTAGCTGCCAAAGTCAGCAAACAGATTTGACTCTCTGGAACCCTTCATGTCCTCACAGGTGATGCAACATCAACAAATTGAGTGGAATGCACACCTGTTATTGTGTAAGCTGACCATGTAGGTCTGGTACTTGGCTGAGTAGTCAGGCATGACCCTAAAGACATCATTTTTCAGGAGAGTATTTTGGCAGACCAGTTAAGCAGAACAGAGATGGACACAAATGTATGTTGAACAGTGAGATATTTCTGGATTTCATCCGCTGGTGGACTGTCGAGAATAAGCTTTTTCTGCTTCTGCAGAAAGTAGATATAGCAAAAGATTTTCACCAGGACACAAGCCAAAGTGCCCCTGGTAACTGATATTGTCTCAGTGTGACGTTCTGTTTCTTTGTGCTGTTCATCAAAATCCCTCTTTTTCTCAAGGCCATAGAGAAGATAGAGGACGACAGGACAGAATTCCTACCTGTTGCTCCCTTTTGGTCAACACCGTATGGTAAGGACAGAGCCTGTTCTACTGCTTGAGTAAGTGAATCTCTTGACTTAAAGTGAGTAGTTACTCTTCAGGTTGGAATACACAAGACCCTAAGGCTGAAGCTACATCTACCCTCATCCCAGTTAGTTGCCTGTCTTCCAAGGACATGCTTTTTAACTTAAAGATAAGAAACTAAATCTGGCAGAGTGAAAAATATCCTTTTGAAGTCTGAGAGTCCAGGCATCCTTGCCACCAGTGTCCATCTTCAGATACTTGTTGCACCTTTCTGAGGTGGCAAGTAGGCTGAAACTGCAGCCAAACTTACTAGTAATCCCTCTTTAATTCCCGTTTATTAGTAAAGCAGTTCCTTAAGGGGGAGGAGAGGGGTGATGCATCTAAGACATCTCAAATTATTACATGCAAATAAGTGGAATTTGTGAGAACAGTACATGCAGAATAGTCTTCAAAAGGAGGAGTGAGGTTCAAGGGAAGGCACCAACTGAACGCTTTATATTTATAAGAAAATAATGTGTGTAAATGGGGAGAAGGTTAATATGGATGTTCTTCGTGTTTCACTGTTGCAGTCATAACTGTAGGGTGCTCCTGCCGGCAGGCAGCCCGAGGTCGGCCAGAATCCCAAAGTCTGGGTCCGGCGTCGGCTGTACAAGCTAGTACCCTGACGTTAGTACGCTTTGGTACATAGCCCTCAGCCGACGCCATCTTCTCCAGTCTTTCTTGCCGTGCGGTGGAATGCAGCTCGCAAGTCGTTGGTTGGCGATTTTCGAACAGCGTATTTTGTTGTTGTCGGTCCGAAGTTCTTACTTCTCTTCTCAAAGCTAAGTACCCGTTAGAATCTTTTTCTTGTTCCTCCGATGTCAGAAAAAGTTAATAATTGTATAGCGTGTGGGAAACAAATACCTCATAAAGATTTCCACTCTTACTGTCTACCTTGCTTAGGCCCTGACCACGACGTTTCTTGTTGTCGGATGTTCTTCATCTCACATTGCTGCAGTCCTAACACTTGGGTAGTCCGCTGTCCCTCGGTCGGCCCGAATATCAGAGTATAAGGCTGACGCCGGTCAAGGCGCATTTGACTGACATCAGAACGTCAGGGTACAAATGCGCATGACCGACGTCATATCCTCAGTCTTTTTTTGCCGCATGGTCCGATGCAGAAGCAGTGTTGCAAGTGCCGTTCGGCGTTCTGAAATTTTTCGGAGTTTCAGACCAAGTCAGAGTTGGTTAAGTACCCGTTGGGAATATTTTGTTTTTCTTGCCTCAGTGGTTTACCGGATGTCAGAAAAAGTGAATAACTGTATTTCTTGTGGGAAACAGATACCGCATAGGGATTACCATAATTTGTGTATACCTTGTTTGGGACCTGAGCACGACGTTGTTGGGTGCCGCTTTTGTGCTAGGTTCAATAAACGCACTATAAAGCGGAGGTTGGATTGTGCCAGGTTGGTCTTTGGGAAGCGGTCAAGGCGCATTTGACTGACATCAGAACGTCAGGGTACAAATGCGCATGACCGACGTCATATCCTCAGTCTTTTTTTGCCGCATGGTCCGATGCAGAAGCAGTGTTGCAAGTGCCGTTCGGCGTTCTGAAATTTTTCGAATTCGGAGTTTCAGACCGGTCAGAGTTGGTTAAGTACCCGCTGGGGAATATTTTGGTTTTTCTTGCCTCAGTGGTTTACCGGATGTCAGAAAAAGTGAATAACTGTATTTCTTGTGGGAAACAGATACCGCATAGGGATTACCATAATTTGTGTATACCTTGTTTGGGACCTGAGCACGACGTTGTTGCCGCTTTTGTGCTAGGTACAATAAACGCACTATAAAGCGGAGGTTGGATTGTGCCAGGTTGGTCTTTGGGAAGCGGTGCAATTACAAAATGCCGCCGGATGCTCCGACGCCGGCTTCCTCAAAGAAGCGCAAGGACAAGGCAGTTAAACCTAGGTTAGAGGAGTCGTCCGAACCGGACGCCGGTTCTTTAGAGGCCAGTGGAACCGGTGGTTCCGACGGAGGCCTCTCTGGAGTTCCAGGGAGAAACTTTGATTTTACAGGATGTGGCCTCCCAGGAGGCAGGTCAGGCTGTAGGGGCCTCTCAGATAACTGTACTCCCCTCCCTTCCTAAGGGGTCTAGGCCCTCTCTTTCTGCTTCCAAGGCTTCTCCTAGAGGCAGGTCTAGTTTAGCTTCTGTGGGTGTCACTCCTAGTTCTTCAGGTTCTGTGCCCAAGAAGCACATGCTTAAAATGGCAGAAGATTTAATTACTTTAATTAGAGGCTCTATGCCCCCTCCTGATAAGAGGCCTAGGATGGAACCAGTGTTGGGGGATTGGGAGCAGGCTTCGGATGTGTCTGAGTCTTCGGCTGAAGACTTACAGGAGTATGCTCATTATTCTGATGTGGATGATTCTACTCCTTCTGCTTCTCCTCCTGAGGATTTTTCTTTTTCAGAGACCCTTCACTCCATGAGAGAGCATTTTAAATGGGAAGGTCAGGACTTCTCTGATTCCAGGAAAAGGCTTACGGATTTTTGTTTTACTCCCAGCATAGGCCTTTGGCTATACCTCCTGTTCTGAATGTGGTGGAAGATGTGTTTGCAGAGGCTTCTCTTAATCCTGATTCTTTGCCTCCTGCTCCTGTTAAACCTGATAGGTATTACAGGGTGCCTGAAGCTCATAAGTATCTTTTTAAGAGTCCTAGGGCAGACCCAGAAACTGTTAGCCAGGGGCCTAAGGGTGTTAAGGCTTCTATTGTCAAGAATCCGGTTCCTGCAGATAAAGAGGCCAGGGCCTTGGATAGATGGGGAAAGAAAGTTTATACTTCTTCCACTCTAGCCTTGAGAGCTTTGAATTGCCAGTTTCACATGTTGAAATATCAAAATTATCTCCTTTCACAGTTGAAATCTAAGGTTGATGCTCTGGCGGAAGGTATTGATTGTAAAGAGTTACAAGATTTAGTGCATGTTTCTGAACAGGTGGGTAAGCACTCTTTGCAATGTGGTTTTGATGCTGTACAGGCCTCGTCTAGGGTGGCTGCCACTGGGTCAGTTCTTCGCAGGCATGCCTGGCTGCGGATCAAAATTTATCTGACCATGTTAAAACTAGGATTTTGGATGCCCTTTGCAATCTGATGTCTTGTTTGGTTCTCCTGTTGAGGCAGTTTTAAAGAAAATGGAAGACAAGGCTAAGTCTATGCAGACTGTTAAAGAATTTTTGCAGGTTCAGCCTCCAAAGTTTAGTAGAAATTGGCCTACTAAGGGGTGGACGTATCTTTCTTATGATTCCCAGTCTAGGGGTAGATCTAGACGTGGCAGGGGCAGAGGTCAGGGCTCTTTCAGGCCTAGAACAGGGAGTTCTCCTGCACAGTCTTCAGGTGAGGGCAGGGGTCAGTCCTTTCGTAAACAAACCCAATGACATACCTTTTCAGCTGCCAGAACCTTCTCGCCTGGCAGCACCTTTGGGAGGAAGGTTGGCACTTTTCAAAGAAAATTGGAGTTTGATTACCCAAGACAGATGGGTATTGGACATCATACATCACGGTTACAGGTTTTATTTCCATACCTTGCCTCCTTTCAAAGGCATGCCAGACATTCCTCCTCAGCAAAGAATAGAGGCTCACAAGCAAATTTCTCTGTTACTCCAAATAGGGGCCATACAGCCGGTTCCTATGCCAGAAAGGGGCCTAGGATTTTATTCTCGCCTGTTCCTTGTGCCAAAAAAGGGGAACACGTGGAGACCAATTTTGGATTTATCTATCCTCAACACTTATCTGGACATTCCCAAGTTCAAAATGTTGACTTTACAACAGCTTTTACCTCTGCTGGGCAAGGATCACTGGATGGTAACTTTGGATCTCAAGGAGGCATACCTTCATGTTCCTATCAGGCTAAGTTGCAGGAAGTATCTGCGTTTTCGTACTGGGACTTCTCACTATCAGTTCTCTGCATTGCCCTTTGGCTTATCTACTGCGCCCAGAGTATTTACGAAAGTTCTGGCTCCAGTGATAGCTTTCTTCAGGCTGAAGAGAATACAAATCTATCCTTATTTGGACGATTGTCTGATTCTGGCTCAAGGAAGGGACGAGCTTCTTCGTCATTTGGAATATGTAAGAGCAGTGCTAAGATGCCTGGGGTATTCTGTGAACGAAATAAAGTCCAGTCTAGTACCCTCTCAAGACATGTGCTTTCTGGGTGTAAGACTGAATACAGCATCCCAGATGGCCTTTCTAACCCCGGACAAACAAAAGAATCTTTCCCTTTACTTCCATCATCTATCTCTTCAGTCCGGGCTGACTGCAAGGACAGTCCTTCAAGCCTTAGGGTTCATGGCATCTTGTATTCTGGTGCTTCCCAATGCCAAACTGCATATGAGGAAGTTGCAATGGTATCTCAAAAATGTATGGACACAGCACTGCCAGGATCTGGACACTGTCATTCCAATAATACCTTGCATTCAAAAGGAATTTTTGTGGTGGGCTCAGGAATCATCATATCATAGGTTATCATAGGTTAGTACTAAGCTAGCTGCTTTTGCAAGCCATTTTAAGCCTAGCCAATTATCCCTTGTGAGACTCAAACCCTGCACCTTGTGTTTGTAAGGTAAACATCTTAATTATTTGGCCACCCTCCCAACCCTTTGTCAATGTCAATGTCACCTAAACAAGGGACTCTCTGTGACCCGGCCAGAGGCGAGTCAAATTTTAACGACAGATGCCTCGGACAAAGCTTGGGGAGCTCATCTAAACGGAAAGTGGATACAAGACAAGTGGCCTGTCAGACTACAGCATCTACATATCAACTTGAAGGAGATGTTAGCAGTCCAGTTTGCATTAATAGCTTTCAAGGATTTACTTCTTCCAGGGCAGGTGTTGATTCTAACAGACAACACAACTGTCATGTGGTACATCAACAAGCAAGGGGGAACACATTCTTATCCTCTATGCAGGCAAGCAATGATTTTGTGGGAGACTGCTCTCAGTTTACAACTAAGTCTTCAGGCAAGGTTTCTGCCAGGAGCACAGAACTCCTTAGCAGATGTGTTAAGCAGACAAATCATGGATCCCCACGAGTGGAAACTGGATCTTCATGTATTTCAGAAATTGACAGTGTCCTGGGGAACTCCAGACATAGATCTGTTCGCTTCTCCACTAAACCACCAGCTGCCAAAGTTTTGCACAAAGAGGTTTCATCCCACAGCTTGGAAAGTGGATGCTCTTTCTTTCAGTTGGAAAAATCTTCATGTGTATGCCTTTCCACCTCTGCCTCTCCTCCCAAAGGTACTTCTGAAGGTCAGACAGGACAAGCCAAGGATGATTTTGATAGCTCCAGATTGGCCTCGACAGCACTGGTACCCATTACTGAGAAGTCTAGTACGGAAGCCTCCATGGCCTTTGCCTTTGATTCCACATCTGTTGTCCCAGGAGGACAGTCATTTGCTCAATGTCAAACTTCACTCTCTTCACCTAACAGCCTGGCATATTCTGTTTTAAACCATAGAGGGTCTCAACTTCCACAACAAGTTTTGAATGTGATTTTGGAAGCTAGAAGGCCTAGTACAAGGAAAGTGTACGCAGATAAATGGAAGAGATTTTTGTTTTGGAGTGCAGCTAAGGATTTGGATGTTTCTGAGCCTGATTTAAGTGTGGCTCTTCAATATCTTACTGAGTTATTAGACAAAGGTTTGTCCTTCTCTTCTGTTAAGATTCATGCTGCAGCAATTTCAGCTCACTACGACTGTGACCCACCATTGTTTTCTCATCCTTTGTTCAAGCAATTTCTTAGAGGGGCAAAGAATATAAGACCCCCAAGGGCTCCTACTCCTGCTTGGGATCTCAATTTTGTGTTGGAGAAACTCACTCTACAACCTTTTGAGCCTGCAGCTACTGCTGAGTTGAAATATTTGTCATGGAAGACTGCTTTTTAGGTGGCCATTACCTCTGCAAGAATGGTTTCTGAATTGTAGCCCCTTATCACAGTTGAGCCTTTCTTTATTTTCCATAAGGATAGGGTATCTTTACGCACTAATCCTTCCTTTATGCCTAAAGTGGTTTCTAGTGTGGCTTTAAACCAAACTATTCATTTGCCTACTTTTATGCGAATCCCCAAAATAAAGGGGAAAAGATTTTGCACACTTTAGATGTACACAGGCAGTTGCGATATTATTTGGACAGAACTAAAGCGTTCAGACAATCTCAGTTATTAGTTTCTTTT
Organism: Protopterus annectens; assembly: GCF_019279795.1. NCBI lineage: Eukaryota > Metazoa > Chordata > Ceratodontiformes > Protopteridae > Protopterus > Protopterus annectens. The sequence goes on along the minus strand of NC_056741.1, from coordinate 817,564,773 downwards.
GCTTTGTGCTCTCAGGGCAAGCCCGTGTCAAAACAAACTATTTCTAAGTGGATTGGATTTTGCATTGCTTTCTGTTATTCCCATCATGGCAAAGAGATTCCAGCTGGGATTAGGCCTCATTCCACTAGGGCTACTGCCACTTCAACAGCTTTTTTGAGGGGGGTGGCAACTAAGGATATTTTGGAGGCAGCCACTTGGAGTTCAGTGCATACCTTCTCTAGGCATTACCACCTTCCATTGTACTCTAAATCCAGGGCTGGTTTTGCCACTGCTGTGTTGCAGGGCATTTTGCAGCTCCTGCTTCATTATAGTTTAGCCATCCTCCCTTACCTCTGCTTTGGGATTCTACCCAAGTGTTAGGACTGCAGCAATGTGAGATGAAGAACATAGTACAGTTTTGTACCTACCATAAATGTAGATGTTCGAAGATCCACATTGCTGCAGTCCAATTTACCCTCCCTCCTTCCCCTCTGTAGTTTGAGGTGGTTGTGTGGGTTGGGTTATCCATCTGAGGTATATTGTATATATTGTACATATTTTTGGTGTTAGGCTGGTTGGTTGTTTAGCTGTTGTCTATGGGTTTTGACCTTTCTTTTTAGGGTCTTCTGACATCTGGGGCAAGAAAAGACTGAGGATATGACGTCGGTCATGCGCATTTGTACCCTGACGTTCTGATGTCAGTCAAATGCGCCTTGACCGACGTCAGCCTTATACTCTGATATTCGGGCCGACCGAGGGACAGCGGACTACCCAAGTGTTAGGACTGCAGCAATGTGGATCTTCGAACATCTACATTTATGGTAGGTACAAAACTGTACTTTCTGTGCCAGGTTCAATTCTCGTACTATCAAGCGCAGGTACGATTGGGCTTTAAATTATTTTGGCAGACGCTTCAATTATAGAATGTCGTCGGACACTACCGGAGTTCAAAAGAAGCGCAAAGACAAAGACAGGCCTCCGAGGTCCAAACAGGACTCGTTGCAGCTGGAGCCAGCGTCCGGTTCGGCTGTCGTCAGTGAGGCGCTTTTGCAGCCCCTGTCGTCCGCCACTTCTGAACCGATGGCCGGACTCCCATGGGGAGCCATCAAGGCCCACTATTTTAACTGCTGCAGGACCTTCGGACGCTCCTTCAGATGGGTCCGGAACCGCTGTGCAGGTACCGGCTTCTGAGGGGGTTTTCAGGCCTACTCACATCACTATTTCAAAGACAAAGACTCCTGTTAAGTCTAAAGCTCCTGTTCAAGCTGCTTCTGAATCCACTCCCAAGACACAAAAGCAATTATTAAAGATGGCTGAAGATTTGCTTACAATGATTAGGGTTCTCACCCTCCTGAGAAAAGGCCTCGACATGATGTTACTCTGGATTCCTCTGACCAGGCTTCTGTATCTTCTGTTTCTTCCTCGGATCAGGACTATTCCTTTCCCCCTTATGAGGATTCGGATGCTGAGGACTCCTTACCCTCGGCCTCTCCGCCTGAGGATTTCTTTGGGGAAACCTTGCATGAGATGAGGGAACATTTTCATTGGGAAGGACAGGAGTATTCTGCTTCCAAGAAGAGGCTTAGGGAATTTCTTCTTCTTCCCCAGCATAGGCCTTTAGCTATCCCTCCTGTTTTGGACATTGTAGATGATGCCCTTTCTGAGGCTAATCTGAATCCTGATTCCATGCCTCCTGCTCCTTCTAAGCCTGATAGATTTTATAGGGTTCCTGACTCTCATTTATTTTTATTTAAAAACCCTTCATGGATCCTGAAACTATTTCTCAGGGCTCTAAGGCTGCTAAGGTTGCTACTTCTAAAAATCCTATTCCCTCTGAGAAGGATTCTCATGCTTTAGACAGGTGGGGGAAAAAGGTATATACTTCTGCTACCCTGTCTGTAAGGGCTTTAAATTGCCAGTTTCATATGTTTAAGTATCAGCAATTTCTATTGTCTGTTTTAAAGCAAAGCTTGCTTCCCTTCCTGCTTGTGCAGAGGATAAGGAACTTCAGGATGTTTTGCATGCTACTGAACAAGTGAACAAGCATAGTTTACATTGTGGTTTTGATGCTTTGGATGCTTCTTGCAGGGCTGCAGCCTCTGGTACTGTTATCAGGAGACATGCCTGGCTTCGTGAACAAAGTTTACCTGAACAGGTTAAGGCTAAGTTATTAGATGCCCCTGTTCAACATGATGTTCTTTTTGGATCCAAGGCTGAGGAAGTTGTTAAAAAGATGGAAGAAAAGGCAAAGTCTATGCAGACTGTAAAAGATTTCTTGCAAGTTCAGCCTCCTAGATTTTCCAGGAATTGGCCCTCTAAAAATTGGTCCTTTCCCACGTCTGACAGGCCTCAAAGGGGAAGATATAGGCGCTCCAGAGGTCGTGGTCAAGGTCAGGCCTCTTACAGATCACTGCTTCTTCACCTAGAAGGGGAGAAGACAGATCCCAATCTCAAAGAAAGCAAGCTCAATGACTCCCTTGGTTGGGCTACAGGACCCCTTCACCTGGATGCCCCTCTCGGAGGAAAACTGTCTCTTTTTTACAGAAATTGGACTCAGATACCCAGGACAGATGGGTATTGGACGTGATGTTAAAAGGTTACAAATTCCATTTTCACACTTTGCCAGGGGCTCACGGTTGGCCAGAGCTGCCAAAACATCAATGGTCAGAGGCCTTAATTCAAGTGGATGCTCTTCTGGCCATGAGAGCCATAGAGCCTGTTCCACTCTTGGAGATGGGAAAAGGTTTTTATTCAAGACTGTTTCTAGTTCCCAGAAAACAAAACTCATGGAGACCTATTCTGGACCTTTCTGTGTTAAACACCTTTTTGGAAATTCCAAAATTCAAGATGCTTACTCTACAGCAACTACTTCCAATGCTTTCTCAGGACGCCTGGATGGTGACATTGGACTTAAAGGAAGCCTATTTACATATTCCCATCAGGCAAGATCGCAGGAAATTCCTCCGGTTCAAGGCAGGTTCGAGGCACTTTCAATTCTCTGTACTGCCCTTTGGTTTATCTACTGCGCCCAGAGTCTTTACCAAGTGCCTGGCACCAGTAGTGGCTTACTGCAGACTTCAGGGGATCCAGATTTACCCCTATTTAGACGACTGCCTTATTCAGGCAGACAGCAAAGATCTTCTGCTTCAACATCTGGACTTTGTTCAACGTCTTCTCCTCCTAGGATTCTCAGTGAACACAAAGTCACATTTGATCCCTTCTCGACAAATGGTATTCTTGGGAGCCCTCTTAGATACAACCTTACAAAGGGCCTTCCTCACTCCAGAAAAACAAACTCAGCTGGCTTCTACTTTCAGCACCTTAGCAACTCTATCTCAGCTCACTGCAAGGAAATTCCTGCAGGCTCTGGGCTACATGGCTTCCTGCATTCTGTTGATTCCAAACGCAAGGCTTCACATGAGAAAGCTTCAATGGTATCTGAAAAGTGTATGGTCACAGCATCACCACGATCTGGATATTCTGATTCCTCTGATCCCCTGCCTCCAGAGGGAGTTCCTCTGGTGGTCCAGGGTATGCACTTTAAACGAAGGAAAGCCTTTTCGTCTTCCTCAACCTACTCAAATCCTAACCACGGACGCCTCGGATTATGCTTGGGGAGCACACTTGCCAGCAGGGAACCTGGACAAAGGACCATCTTCACTGGCACATCAATCTGAAGGAAATGTTGGCGGTTCAAAATGCCCTTCTAGCCTTCAAGAACCTTTTGCAACCAGGGCCTCTGCTAATTCGCACAGACAACACCACGGTCATGTGATACATCAACAAGCAGGGGGTTCTCATTCATACCCCCTTTGCAGACTAGCTATGGCTTTATGGGACACAGCTCTAAATTTGAATCTACATCTCCAGGCTCAATTCATTCCAGGGAAACAGAATCTCTTGGCAGACAGCCTGAGCAGAAACATTTCAGATCCTCACGAATGGATGCTAGACACCAACTTATTCAACAAGATTACTGCAGTTTGGGGATGTCCCCAGATAGATCTGTTTGCATCCCATCTCAATCATCAGCTGCCTCGCTTTTGCACCAGGTCCTTCCACAAAACAGCTTGGAGAGTGGATGCCCTGTCCTTCAGCTGGAGAAGCCTTTCAACATATGCCTTCCTCCTCTTCCTCTACTACCTCGGTATTACTGAAGATAAAACAGGACAAGCCAAGTTCCTCATCTTGATTGCTCCAAATTGGCCTCGACAGTTTTGGTATCCAACTTTAAAGCACCTGTTCTTGGGGCCTCCTTGGATTCTCCCTCTGAACCCTTTGCTTTTGTCCCAGCATCAGGGTCAGTTACTACATCCCAACCTCAAGACCCTTTGCCTGGCAGCTTGGCTCTTCAAAGGAATTTGATTTCCTCTACTCTTCCCAAACAAGTTTTGGATGTTCTTTTGGAAGCTAGACGGCCTAGCACTAGGAAATCCTATGCCTCTAAATGGAAGAGGTTTTGTATTTGGATGCAGGACCGAGGCTCGGATCCTCTGGTTCCTGATCTCTTCTATTTTGCTTTACCTTTCAGAACTTTTATCTAAAGGACTTTCCTTTTCTTCCATTAAGATTCATGCTTCTGCTATTTCTACGCATTTCAGTTCTGATCCTCCTGTTTTCTCCCATCCTTTGGTGAAGCAATTCTTGAGAGGGGCTAAAATTTGCGGCCTCCCAGGACCCCTCCCGCCCCTGCCTGGGATCTTAATTATGTTTTAGAAAAACTTACTTTGCCTCCTTTTTGAGCCTGCTGCATCTTCAGATATTAAGTTCTTATCCTGGAAGACTGTTCTTTATTAGCATTGACCTCTGCCAGAAGGGTCTCAGAGTTGCAAGCTCTCATGGCTGTGGAACCATACCTTATTTTCCATCAGGACAGAGTATCCTTGAGGACCAATCCTACTTTCATGCCTAAGGTGATTTCAAAAGTGGCTTTAAATCAGACAATTCACCTTCCTACCTTCTTTCCAAATCCTCAAAATAAAGGGGAAAGGATTTTGCATTCATTAGATGTGCACAGACAGTTACGATTTTACCTGGACAAGACTAAAGAGTTCAGAAAGTCTAATCAATTGTTTGTTTCTTTTGCCTCCAGTTCTCTTGGAAAATCTATTTCTAAACAAACTATTTCCAAATGGATTGCTTATGGAATCAGATTTTGTTACACTCATCATGGGAAACAGTTTCCAGGTACCATTAGAAGTCATTCTACTAGAGCAGCTGCCACTTCTACAGCTTTCCTCAGAGGAGTCCCTACCAAGGATATCTTGGAAGCTGCCACTTGGAGTTCTGTGCATACTTTTTCCAAGCACTACAATCTCCCACTGTTTTCTAAGACCAGGGCAGGCTTTGCCTCTGCTGTTTTGCAGGGCATTGTTGCCTCCCCTTCTTCTATCTAAAGCCTCCTCCTTTTACACTGCTTTGGGATTCCACCCTACAGTTATGACTGCAACAGTGAAACACGAAGAACATAGTACAGTTGTGTACACCTACCATAAATGTAGATGTTCGAGTGTCTTCACTGTTGCAGTCGGGGATGTCCTTCAAGGATGCATCTGCAGTCATAACAAATGGGTTGTCCTGTCGTCAGGCAGCCCTTCGGTCGGCCGGATTCCAAAGTCTGGGTCCAGCTTCGGCTGATGTCGCACTTCACCCGACGCCATCTCTGCTGGTCTCGGTATAAAGGCATCAGCCGACGCCATTTTCCTCAGTCTTTCTTGCCGCGGCGCTCAAGCAGAAGCTGTTCGCAAGTGCCGGTCGGTCAGATCCAGAGATTACTACTACCGAATACTACTTCGAAGACTTCTAAAAATAGCACGTGGTGCTGCTAGGCCTCCTGCAGCCATGTCTATTAAGGCCTTTGCCAGGGCTAAAGCAGCCAAAACTGTTAAATCAGTGCCTGTTAAGCCCCCCTCACACAGGCCCACTTCTAGTTCACAAATGCTTACTCTGGCTGAGGATTTAATATCCTTAATTAGGGGATCCCAATCCCACCCAGACAGGGCCTCTCAGCCCCCAGAAAAGAGACTTAGAGCAGAGCCCCCCGAGCCAGTGTCCTCTGATTCTTCGGATGACTCAGACATTACAGACCAGCCAGAGGCTCCTTTTTCTACTTATGAAGATTCAGATGCTGAAGAATCCATTCCATCTGCCTCTCCACCAGAGGAATTCTCCTTTGGGGAAACCTTACATGCCATGAGAGAACAATTCCAATGGCAGGGACAAGATTTCTCAGATTCAAGAAAAAGGCTTAGGACATTTCTGCACTTACCACAACATAGGCCCTTAGCTATACCTCCAGTACTGCCTGTTGTGGATGATGCATTTAATGATGTTTGCACTGCTCCTGATACTTTACCTCCAGCCCCTGCCAAACCAGATAGATTTTACAGGGTGCCAGACACTCATCACCACCTATACAAGGCCCCACTTGCAGATCCTGAGACTATATCCCAGGGGCCTAAGGCAGTAGCCTCGACCTCAGCAAAACCCTATTCCTTCTGAAAGGGAATCCAGGTCCTTAGAGAGATGGGGAAAAAGTTTACACCTCTGCTACTCTCTCAGCTAGAGCTTTAAACTGTCAGTTTCATATGATCCAATACCAAGAGTTTATGCTTGATCAGTTAACTAAGAAGCTGTCCACTGATGACCCCTTAGATAAGAAATATGTTTTAGAAATGGTGAATAACATTCAGCAGGTTAGTAACCATTCTTTAAAATGTGGCTATGATGCACTGGAGGCTTTATTTAGATCAGCCATGACTGGCACAGTGATAAGAAGGCATGCATGGTTGAAAGAACAGGTCTTGCCGGATCATGTTAAAGCAAAGCTGTTAGATGCTCCTATGGATAAGGCCAGTCTATTTGGTACACCTGCTCAGCAAGTAATGAAGAAAATGGAAGAGAAGGCAAAATCTGTACAAACAGTTAAGGATTTCTTACAGGTTCAGCCCCCAAGGTTTAGCAGGAACTGGCCTGCCAAAATTGGTCCTTTCCAGACTCCTCAAAATCTCAGAGGCAGGAATAGACGCCCTAGAGGCAGAAATCAATCCAGAGGAGGTGCCTACAGAGGACGACAGTGGCAAGGCAATAACCGAGGCACAGACACAACCACTGCCACTGCAACAGGACAATCACAGTGACTTGGCTCTGACACCGCCTACCAGGGAGCAAATAACAGCACCTTTAGGCGGAAAGTTAGCCTTATTTTCAAAAATTGGCACTATATCACAAAAGACAAGTGGATTTTGTAAACCATAGACCAAGGTTACAGGTTCCACTTCCACACTTTACCAGTAAAAAGAGGAATGCCAAACCTACCTCCAAATCAAAAAACAGAAGCTCTAAAGCAGATAGCTAATTAACAAAGATAAGAGCTGTGGAAAGAGTACCAATAACAGAACAGGGCAAAGGATTCTACTCCAGACTCTTCCTAGTACCAAGAAAGGAGAAAAGTTGGAGACCTATTCTCGACCTGTCCGTCTTAAACACATACATCATTGTCCCAAAATTCAAAATGCTGACCCTACAGCAACGCCTTCCATGCTGGGCAAGGAGTGTTGGCTGGTAACTCTAGATCTCAAGGAGGCATACCTGCACGTCCCCATACGACCAAATTGCAGAAGATACCTCAGATTTCTTGCAGGATCAGAGCATTATCAATTCTCAGCATTGCCCTTTGGCTGATCTACTGCGCCCAGAGTATTCACAAAATGCCTGGCATCAGTAATCGCTCACTGCAGGCTACAGGGAATCCAAATTTATCCATACCTGGACGACTGCCTGTTACAAGCGGACAACAAAAGCAAGCTGACACCAGATTTACAAAAAGTCATTTGCTTACTACAAGCCCTGGGATACACAGTCAATTTACAAAAGTCAAGACTGATACCATCCCAAACAAGAACATTCTTGGGTGCGGAATTGGACACAGCAAAACAAATGGCATTCCTAACTGCAGAAAAACAGAAACAACTCCCTCTTTACTTCTTGGCATTAACAAAGCAGAACAAACTAACAGCAAGAAAAGTACTGCAGGCCTTGGGCTTCATGGCATCATGCATAACCTTGGTCCCACATGCCAGACTGCATATGAGAAAGCTACAGTGGTACCTAAAGAATTTATGGTCTCAACACAGGCACAGCTTAGAAACCGAAATCCCACTAATCCCATGCCTGAAACGGGAGTTCCTATGGTGGGCTCAAGCAGGCCAGTCAAACCCAGGCTTGCCCTTCCACAACTTTCAAGCAAGCCAAACCATCACAACGGACGCCTCAGACCTAGGCTGGGGGCGCACATGTTGGACAAATGCATACAAGGATTGTGGACTCCAGACCAGCTGCACCTGCACATAAACCAAAAAGAAATGCTGGCAGTAAAACTAGCAATCCAGAGATTCAGACCATTCCTCAAAGAAGGCCATTTACTGATAAGGACAGACAACACCACAGTCATGTGGTACATCAACAAACAGGGAGGCACTCATTCATACCCCCTATGCAGAATGACTCTGGACCTTTGGAATATGGCTCTGAGCTACAACATCCAGTTACAGGCATTATTTCTGCCGGGAAAAGAAAACACCCTAGCAGACATGTTAAGCAGAACCACCTCGGATGCTCACGAATGGATGCTGCACCCGGACATCTTCAAGGCCATCACAAAGAAATGGGGAATGCCGCAAATAGACCTATTCGCATCCCCACTCAATCACCAGCTCAAAAAATTCTGCACAAGGACATACCACACACTTGCATGGAAGGTGGACTCTCTATCCTTCAGTTGGAAAGGCCTGACGGCATATGCATTTCCACCTCTTCCTTTGATGCACAAGGTACTACTGAAAATCAAAGAGGAACGCCCAAGGATAATCCTGATAGCTCCGAATTGGCCAAGACAACACTGGTATCCATTGCTGAGGAGCATGTCTCAGGGGAGAATGTGGTCAATACCCTGATGCCTTTGATGTTAACTCAGAACAACTACAACATCATGCACCCAAACCTAAAACCTTGCAACTGACTGCCTGGAACATCACATAGCAGCAACTAACCCAGACCTATCCCAAAGGGTTAAAGACATTATCCTTGAAGCCCGCAGACCTTCAACAAGAAGGAACTATGCAGGAAAATGGAAAAGATTTGTCATTTGGAGTACTGAAAGAGGAAAAGATGTGTCGAACATAGATATTGCTAACATCCTGGAGTACTTGGCAGAGCTTCTACATACAGGCCTGTCCTTTTCCTCCATCAAGATACACGATCAGCTATTTCAGCAGAATACAGCTCGATCCACCTGTCTTTTCGCATCCTCTACTCAGGCAATTCCTCAGAGGGATCAAGAATGTAAACCTCCTAGGAAACCACCGCTACCAGCATGGGACTTTGAACTTTGTGCTAGAAAAACTGACACTCCCTCCATTTGAACCAGCAGCAACAGCAGATCTTCAACACCTATCATGGAAAACTGCTTTCCTACTGGCAATTACTTCAGCAAGGAGGGTTTCGGAACTACAGGCCTTAGTGGCAGTACAACCCTTCCTAATCTTCCATCAAGATGGGGTGTCCATGAGAACTAATCCTACATTTATGCCTAAGGTGGTATCCAGAGTGTCTTTAAACCAGGCAATCCACCTACCTACCTTCTTTCCCAATCCACAGAACAGGGGGGAAAGACTGCCTTGGATGTACATAGACAGTTACGCTACTACCTGGACAGAACCAAAGCTCACAGAAAGACTGACCAGCTTTTAGTAGCCTATGCAACAGGAAGGGAAGGAAAAGCAATTTCCAAACAGGCAATCTCCAAATGGATAGGAAATTGCATAAGATTCTGTTACTCCTACCACGGAAAACCAATTCCACAGAACATAAGACCTCATTCTACAAGGGCTACAGCCACTACCACAGCTTTCTTACAAGGAGTGGCAACCAAGGACATTATTGAGGCGGCTACTTGGACCTCCGTGCATACATTTGCCAAGCATTATAATTTACCTCTGTACTCTAGATCCCGAGCAGGGTTTGCCACTGCTGTACTGCAAGGGATCCTAACTACACCATAATTCTTCTTCCTCCTCCCCTAGTTTGGCTATGGTATTCTACCCATTTGTTATGACTGCAGATGCATCCTTGAAGGACATAGTACAGTTTTGTACCTACCATAAATGTAGATGTCCGAACAGGATAGCATCTGCAGTCAGGATTACCCACCCTCCTTCCCCTCTGTAGTACTCCTAGGGTATTTACCCTCCTAATAGCTAGCTGGGGGGGGGTCTCTTATGGTGTATTTGTTTGTATATATGTACATACATTGTTATTTTTTGTGTTTGCCTTCTACTTTTTTGGAAACATTGGCATTTATCCAAAATATAGCTTACCAAGAGGGCAACTGGCATCTGGGGCAAGAAACACTGAGGAAAATGGCGTCGTCTGATGCCTTTATACCCGAAGACCAGCAGAGATGACGGGTGAAGTGCGACATCAGCGAGCCGGACCCAGACTTTGGAATCCGGCCGATCAAGGGCTGCCTGACGACAGGACAACCCATTTGTTATGACTGCAGATGCTATCCTGTTCGGACATCTACATTTATGGTAGGTTATTCATTCCAGGAAAGAGAATCTCTTGGCAGACAGCCTGAGCAGAAACATTTCAGATCCTCACGAATGGATGCTAGACACCAACTTATTCAACAAGATTACTGCAGTTTGGGGATGTCCCCAGATAGATCTGTTTGCATCCCATCTCAATCATCAGCTGCCTCGCTTTTTTTGCACCAGGTCCTTCCACAAAACAGCTTGGAGAGTGGATGCCCTGTCCTTCAGCTGGAGAAGCCTTTCAACATATGCCTTCCCTCCTCTTCCTCTACTACCTCGGGTATTACTGAAGATAAAACAGGACAAGCCGAAGTTCCTCATCTTGATTGCTCCAAATTGGCCTCGACAGTTTTGGTATCCAACTTTAAAGCACCTGTTCTTGGGGCCTCCTTGGATTCTCCCTCTGAACCCTTTGCTTTTGTCCCAGCATCAGGGTCAGTTACTACATCCCAACCTCAAGACCCTTTGCCTGGCAGCTTGGCTCTTCAAAGGAATTTGATTTCCTCTACTCTTCCCAAACAAGTTTTGGATGTTCTTGAAGCTGGCGGCCTAGCACTAGGAAATCCTATGCCTCTAAATGGAAGAGGTTTTGTATTTGGATGCAGGACCGAGGCTCGGATCCTCTGGTTCCTGATCTCTCTTCTATTTTGCTTTACCTTTCAGAACTTTTATCTAAAGGACTTTCCTTTTCTTCCATTAAGATTCATGCTTCTGCTATTTCTCGCATTTCAGTTCTGATCCTCCTGTTTTCTCCCATCCTTTGGTGAAGCAATTCTTGAGAGGGGCTAAAAATTTGCGGCCTCCCAGGACCCCTGTCCCTGCCTGGGATCTTAATTATGTTTTAGAAAAACTTACTTTGCCTCCTTTTGAGCCTGCTGCATCTTCAGATATTAAGTTCTTATCCTGGAAGACTGTTCTTTTATTAGCATTGACCTCTGCCAGAAGGGTCTCAGAGTTGCAAGCTCTCATGGCTGTGGAACCATACCTTATTTTCCATCAGGACAGAGTATCCTTGAGGACCAATCCTACTTTCATGCCTAAGGTGATTTCAAAAGTGGCTTTAAATCAGACAATTCACCTTCCTACCTTCTTTCCAAATCCTCAAAATAAAGGGGAAAGGATTTTGCATTCATTAGATGTGCACAGACAGTTACGATTTTACCTGGACAAGACTAAAGAGTTCAGAAAGTCTAATCAATTGTTTGTTTCTTTTGCCTCCAGTTCTCTTGGAAAATCTATTTCTAAACAAACTATTTCCAAATGGATTGCTTATGGAATCAGATTTTGTTACACTCATCATGGGAAACAGTTTCCAGGTACCATTAGAAGTCATTCTACTAGAGCAGCTGCCACTTCTACAGCTTTCCTCAGAGGAGTCCCTACCAAGGATATCTTGGAAGCTGCCACTTGGAGTTCTGTGCATACTTTTTCCAAGCACTACAATCTCCCACTGTTTTCTAAGACCAGGGCAGGCTTTGCCTCTGCTGTTTTGCAGGGCATTGTTGCCTCCCCTTCTTCTATCTAAAGCCTCCTCCCCTTTTACACTGCTTTGGGATTCCACCCTACAGTTATGACTGCAACAGTGAAACACGAAGAACATAGTACAGTTGTGTACACCTACCATAAATGTAGATGTTCGAGTGTCTTCACTGTTGCAGTCGGGGATGTCCTTCAAGGATGCATCTGCAGTCATAACAAATGGGTTGTCCTGTCGTCAGGCAGCCCTTCGGTCGGCCGGATTCCAAAGTCTGGGTCCGGCTTCGGCTGATGTCGCACTTCACCCGACGTCGTCTCTGCTGGTCTTCGGGTATAAAGGCATCAGCCGACGCCATTTTCCTCAGTCTTTCTTGCCGTGCGGCGCCCGAAGCAGAAGCTGTTCGCAAGTGCCGGTCGGTCAGATCCAGAGATTACTACTACCGAATACTACTTCGAAGACTTCTAAAAATAGCACGTGGTGCTGCTAGGCCTCCTGCAGCCATGTCTATTAAGGCCTTTGCCAGGGCTAAAGCAGCCAAAACTGTTAAATCAGTGCCTGTTAAGCCCCCCCTCACACAGGCCCACTTCTAGTTCACAAATGCTTACTCTGGCTGAGGATTTAATATCCTTAATTAGGGGATCCCAATCCCACCCAGACAGGGCCTCTCAGCCCCAGAAAGAGACTTAGAGCAGAGCCCCGAGCCAGTGTCCTCTGATGATTCTTGGATGACTCAGACATTACAGACCAGCCAGAGGCTCCTTTTTCTACTTATGAAGATTCAGATGCTGAAGAATCCATTCCATCTGCCTCTCCACCAGAGGAATTCTCCTTTTAGGGAAACCTTACATGCCATGAGAGAACAATTCCAATGGCAGGGACAAGATTTCTCAGATTCAAGAAAAAGGCTTAGGACATTTCTGCACTTACCACAACATAGGCCCTTAGCTATACCTCCAGTACTGCCTGTTGTGGATGATGCATTTAATGATGTTTGCACTGCTCCTGATACTTTACCTCCAGCCCTGCCAAACCAGATAGATTTTACAGGGTGCCAGACACTCATCACCACCTATACAAGGCCCCTCTTGCAGATCCTGAGACTATATCCCAGGGGCCTAAGGCAGTAGCCTCGACCTCAGCAAAAAACCCTATTCCTTCTGAAAGGGAATCCAGGTCCTTAGAGATGGGGGGAAAAAGTTTACACCTCTGCTACTCTCTCAGCTAGAGCTTTAAACTGTCAGTTTCATATGATCCAATACCAAGAGTTTATGCTTGATCAGTTAACTAAGAAGCTGTCCACTGATGACCCTTAGATAAGAAATATGTTTTAGAAATGGTGAATAACATTCAGCAGGTTAGTAACCATTCTTTAAAATGTGGCTATGATGCACTGGAGGCTTCATTTAGATCAGCCATGACTGGCACAGTGATAAGAAGGCATGCATGGTTGAAAGAACAGGTCTTGCGGATCATGTTAAAGCAAAGCTGTTAGATGCTCCTATGGATAAGGCCAGTCTATTTGGTACACCTGCTCAGCAAGTAATGAAGAAAATGGAAGAGAAGGCAAAATCTGTACAAACAGTTAAGGATTTCTTACAGGTTCAGCCCCAAGGTTTAGCAGGAACTGGCCTGCCAAAATTGGTCCTTTCCAGACTCCTCAAAATCTCAGAGGCAGGAATAGACGCTCTAGAGGCAGAAATCAATCCAGAGGAGGTGCCTACAGAGGACAACAGTGGCAAGGCAATAACCGAGGCACAGACACAACCACTGCCACTGCAACAGGACAATCACAGTGACTTGGCTCTGACACGCCTACCAGGGAGCAAATAACAGCACCTTTAGGCGGAAAGTTAGCCTTATTTTCGAAAAATTGGCACTATATCACAAAAGACAAGTGGATGTTGTAAACCATAGACCAAGGTTACAGGTTCCACTTCCACACTTTACCAGTAAAAAGAGGAATGCCAAACCTACCTCCAAATCAAAAAACAGAAGCTCTAAAGCAGATAGCGCAATTAACAAAGATAAGAGCTGTGGAAAGAGTACCAATAACAGAACAGGGCAAAGGATTCTACTCCAGACTCTTCCTAGTACCAAGAAAGGAGAAAAGTTGGAGACCTATTCTCGACCTGTCCGTCTTAAACACATACATCATTGTCCCAAAATTCAAAATGCTGACCCTACAGCAACTTCTTCCCATGCTGGGCAAGGAGTGTTGGCTGGTAACTCTAGATCTCAAGGAGGCATACCTGCACGTCCCCATACGACCAAATTGCAGAAGATACCTCAGATTTCTTGCAGGATCAGAGCATTATCAATTCTCAGCATTGCCCTTTGGCTGATCTACTGCCCAGAGTATTCACAAAATGCCTGGCAACAGTAATCGCACACTGCAGGCTACAGGGAATCCAAATTTATCCATACCTGGGCGACTGCCTGTTACAAGCGGACAACAAAAGCAAGCTGACAACAGATTTACAAAAGTCATTTGCTTACTACAAGCCCTGGGATACACAGTCAATTTACAAAAGTCAAGACTGATACCATCCCAAACAAGAACATTCTTGGAGTGCGGAATTGGACACAGCAAAACAAATGGCATTCCTAACTGCAGAAAAACAGAAACAACTCCCTCTTTACTTCTTGGCATTAACAAAGCAGAACAAACTAACAGCAAGAAAAGTACTGCAGGCCTTGGGCTTCATGGCATCATGCATAACCTTGGTCCCACATGCCAGACTGCATATGAGAAAGCTACAGTGGTACCTAAAGAATTTATGGTCTCAACACAGGCACAGCTTAGAAACCGAAATCCCACTAATCCCATGCCTGAAACAGGAGTTCCTATGGTGGGCTCAAGCAGGCCAGTCAAACCCAGGCTTGCCCTTCCACAACTTTCAAGCAAGCCAAACCATCACAACGGACGCCTCAGACCTAGGCTGGGGGGCGCACATGTTGGACAAATGCATACAAGGATTGTGGACTCCAGACCAGCTGCACCTGCACATAAACCAAAAAGAAATGCTGGCAGTAAAACTAGCAATCCAGAAATTCAGACCATTCCTCAAAGAAGGCCATTTACTGATAAGGACAGACAACACCACAGTCATGTGGTACATCAACAAACAGGGAGGCACTCATTCATACCCCCTATGCAGAATGACTCTGGACCTTTGGAATATGGCTCTGAGCTACAACATCCAGTTACAGGCAATATTTCTGCCGGGAAAAGAAAACACCCTAGCAGACATGTTAAGCAGAACCACCTCGGATGCTCACGAATGGATGCTGCACCCGGACATCTTCAAGGCCATCACAAAGAAATGGGGAATGCCACAAATAGACCTATTCGCATCCCCACTCAATCACCAGCTCAAAAAATTCTGCACAAGGACATACCACCCACTTGCATGGAAGGTGGACTCTCTATCCTTCAGTTGGAAAGGCCTGACGGCATATACATTTCCACCTCTTCCTTTGATGCACAAGGTACTACTGAAAATCAAAGAGGAACGCCCAAGGATAATCCTGATAGCTCCGAATTGGCCAAGACAACACTGGTATCCATTGCTGAGGAGCATGTCTCAGGGAGAATGTGGTCAATACCCTGATGCCTTTGATGTTAACTCAGAACAACTACAACATCATGCACCCAAACCTAAAAACCTTGCAACTGACTGCCTGGAACATCACATAGCAGCAACTAACCCAGACCTATCCCAAAGGGTTAAAGACATTATCCTTGAAGCCCGCAGACCTTCAACAAGAAGGAACTATGCAGGAAAATGGAAAAGATTTGTCATTTGGAGTACTGAAAGAGGAAAAGATGTGTCGAACATAGATATTGCTAACATCCTGGAGTACTTGGCAGAGCTTCTACATACAGGCCTGTCCTATTCCTCCATCAAGATACACGCATCAGCTATTTCAGCAGAATACAGCTTCGATCCACCTGTCTTTTCGCATCCTCTACTCAGGCAATTCCTCAGAGGGATCAAGAATGTAAAACCTCCTAGGAAACCACCGTTACCAGCATGGGACTTGAACTTTGTGCTAGAAAAACTGACACTCCCTCCATTTGAACCAGCAGCAACAGCAGATCTTCAACACCTATCATGGAAAGCTGCTTTCCTACTGGCAATTACTTCAGCAAGGAGGGTTTCGGAACTACAGGCCTTAGTGGCAGTACAACCCTTCCTAATCTTCCATCAAGATGGGGTGTCCATGAGAACTAATCCTACATTTATGCCTAAGGTGGTATCCAGAGTGTCTTTAAACCAGGCAATCCACCTACCTACCTTCTTTCCCAATCCACAGAACAGGGGGGAAAGACTGCTGCATACCTTGGATGTACATAGACAGTTACGCTACTACCTGGACAGAACCAAAGCTCACAGAAAGACTGACCAGCTTTTAGTAGCCTATGCAACAGGAAGGGAAGGAAAAGCAATTTCCAAACAGACAATCTCCAAATGGATAGGAAATTGCATAAGATTCTGTTACTCCTACCACGGAAAACCAATTCCACAGAACATAAGACCTCATTCTACAAGGGCTACAGCCACTACCACAGCTTTCTTACAAGGAGTGGCAACCAAGGACATTATTGAGGCGGCTACTTGGACCTCCGTGCATACATTTGCCAAGCATTATAATTTACCTCTGTACTCTAGATCCCGAGCAGGGTTTGCCACTGCTGTACTGCAAGGGATCCTAACTACACCATAATTCTTCTTCCTCCTCCCCTAGTTTGGCTATGGTATTCTACCCATTTGTTATGACTGCAGATGCATCCTTGAAGGACATAGTACAGTTTTGTACCTACCATAAATGTAGATGTCTGAACAGGATAGCATCTGCAGTCAGGATTACCCACCCTCCTTCCCCTCTGTGGTACTCCTAGGGTATTTACCCTCCTAATAGCTAGCTGGGGGTCTCTTATGGTGTATTTGTTTGTATATATGTACATACATTGTTATTTTTTGTGTTTGCCTTCTACTTTTTTGGAAACATTGGCATTTATCCAAAATATAGCTTACCAAGAGGGCAACTGGCATCTGGGGCAAGAAACACTGAGGAAAATGGCGTCGGCTGATGCCTTTATACCCGAAGACCAGCAGAGATGACGTCGGGTGAAGTGCGACATCAGCCGAAGCCGGACCCAGACTTTGGAATCCGGCCGACCGAAGGGCTGCCTGACGACAGGACAACCCATTTGTTATGACTGCAGATGCTATCCTGTTCGGACATCTACATTTATGGTAGGTACAAAACTGTACTTTTCCCTCCCTCCTATCCCCTCTTTTTTCTTCCTTTTCCTTTTTTGTGGTGTATTTGTGTTTCCTTGTTGGATTCATTTTTGTTTTATTGGGGATTTCTGACATCTAGGGCAAGAAAGGCTGGAGAAGATGGCGTCGGCTGAGGGCTATGTACCAAAGCGTACTGACGTCAGGGTACTAGCTTGTACAGCCGACGCCGGACCCAGACTTTGGGATTCTGGCCGACCTCGGGCTGCCTGCTGGGAGGAGCACCCTACAGTTATGACTGCAACAGTGACGACACTCTAACATCTACATTTATGGTAGGTGTACACAACTGTACTTTTCTTTTCTATTGCTGTATGTCTGCCTGTTTTGAGTGATTTTATAAAAGTATGTTAAGTGTCTGATGTGGAACCTCAGTAATGTATCTGAGATTTTAATATGACCATCTTTTAAGCCAGTAGCCAGTGCACCTGCAAAATAGATGCTGTTCGTGTTTCACTGTTGCAGTCAGTACATTTGGGTAATCTGCTGGCAGGTTGCCCTCAGTCGGCCTGAATTCCAAAGTCTTGGGTCCTGCATCGGTTGCTATCTCCTCTTCATGACGTCTGGTATAAACAGGCAGCAGACGCCATTTTCTTTAGTCTTTCTTGCCGCGCCGTGCCCGAAACAGAAGCAGTTTGCAAGTGCCGGTCGGCAGACTCCTGAAATTTTCGAATTCATGTTTCAGAACTGAAGTCTTCACTAAAGCGAAGTACCCCATTGGGGAAACTTTTTTTTTCTTGCTCCATACCGATGTCCGTAAAAGTTAATAATTGCATTACTTGTGGGAAGCAAATGCCTCATAAGGATTTCCATTTATACTGTATTCCTTGCCTAGGCCCTGATCATAACGTACCTAGCTGTCTGTTTTGTGCTAGATTTAACCAATGCACTATTAAGTGTCGGTATATCTTTGCCTCAAAATATTTTAGAAACAGATTTAACTATCCTGAAATGTCGTCTGATAGCAATCTGACTACCGGAGTACACAACAAAACACAAAGAAAAGGACAGACAGTCTAGGTCCAAAACCGACGACGCTTCTCCTAAGCCAGTCGCCGGTACTCGGTGAGGCGCTTTCGCAGCCACTGATGCCCGCTACTTTCGAGTCGCAGGCCCCTACCGAGACCCATGTGGAGTCCGACACGCCGCAAGATTCTCAAAGTATTGTACCCGCAGATGTCTCTCCCTCGGATGGGTCCGGAGCTGCTGAGCAGGCACCGGCTTCTGAGGGTGTATTCAGGCCACAACATTTTTATATAAAGCCGACACCAGCTTCAAAATTAAAGACAAAAGCAACTTCTAAAGCTAAAAAACCAACGCATGAGCCACGTGCACAGGCCTCTACGCCCAAAAAGCAGATGATCAAAATGGCTGAAGACCTAATTACCTTGATCAGGGGTTCCCAACCCCCTCCTGATAAGAGGCCTAGGCAAGACACCGATTATGAATCTTCAGATCAGGTTTCTATTTCTTCTGATTCCTCTTTTGATCAGGAATTATCTATACCACCCTATGAGGATTCTGATGCAAAGAAATCTATCCCATCTGCATCTCCTCGTGAAGATTATTCCTTTGGAAAGCCCTTGAACTTTGAGGGAGCATTTTCACTGGGAGCCTCAAGAAGCTCATGCATTTCCTTCTCCCTCAGCATCTGCCTTTAGCCATACCTCCTGTTTTAGACATTGTGGATGATGTGTTTTCGGAGTCAAGCTTGACTCCAGACTCCTTACCTCTGGCTCCTAGCAAGCCAGACAGATATTACAGGGTTCCTGACTCTCACAAATTTTTATTTAGAAACCCTGTTGCTGACCCTGAAACTATTTCACAGGGTCAAAAGGTGTTAAGGCCTCAACAGCAAAAAATCTTACCCCCTTTGACAGAGATTCCAAGATCCTGGATAGATGGGGAAATAATGTTTATACATCTGCAACCTTGGCAATTAGGGCCTTAAACTGCCAGTTTCATATGCTCAAGTATCACCGGCATGTTATGGGATTACTGAAACAGAAAATGATGTTGATTTCTGAAAGTGCAGAAAATAAAGAATTGCAGGAATTATTGCATGCAGCAGAACAAGTTGGAAAGCATACTTTGCAATGTGGTTTTGATTCCTTAGAGGCCTCCTGCAGGACCGCAGTTACTGGATCTGTGATTAGGAGGCATGCCTGGCTAAAAGGGAATCCTGTTAAAGCTAAATTGCTGGATGCACCTTTACAGCATGATACTCTGGTATTAACTCAGAAGAGGTTTTAAAGAAAATGGAAGACAAAGCTAAGTCTATGCAAACTGTAAAAGACTTCTTACAAGTGCAGCCACCAAGATTCAGTAGACACTGACCTACAAAAAAATTGGTCCTTTCCTGTGTCCGACAGAGCTCAACGGGGCAAATCCAGGCGCCCTAAAGGTTCTAGATACCAGTCACAGGATTTCTTACAGGTCAAAGCAATGGGGTGCTTCTACCTCCAAATCTGGAGGAAATAAAGCGCAGCCCTACAG
Source organism: Protopterus annectens (assembly GCF_019279795.1). Lineage (NCBI taxonomy): Eukaryota > Metazoa > Chordata > Ceratodontiformes > Protopteridae > Protopterus > Protopterus annectens. Next base: position 817,544,920 of record NC_056741.1, on the reverse strand, counting down.
TAAACAGACTCAATGACGTCCCTCTGCCATCACCAAGCACTTATCTTTTGGCAGCACCCTTAGGGGGAAAATTAGCACTTTATGCTCAGAATTGGCAATTAATAACCCAGGACAAGTAAGTGTTAAACATAATATCTCAGGGATACAGATTCCACTTCCACACTCTGCTAATTGCAAACAGTTGGCCAGATCTGCCAAAAAATCAATGGGCAGAGGCACAGAAACAAGTTACGACCCTCATGGGTATGGGGGCTATTCAGCCAGTACCAGAACAGGAAAAAGGACAACAGTTTTATTCAAGACTGTTCTTGGTACTCAGAAAAGACAAGGCCTGGCGCCCAATTCTGGATTTATCAATTTTGAACACATTACCTGGACATTCCAAAATTCAAAATGCTAACTTTGCAGCAGCTTCTGCCCATGCTGGGCAAGAACGCATGGCTGGTGACATTAGACTTAAGAGGCATACCTGCATATCCCAATAAGAGAATTGTGCAGAAGATACCTCTGTTTCAAGGCTGGCTTTATGCATTACCAATTCTCTGCACTGCCCTTTGGCTTATCTACTGCACCCAGGGTCTTTACAAAGTGCCTGGCACCAGTAATTGCATTTTGCAGACAAAGTAGTATACAAATCTATCCTTACTTGGACGACTGTCTCAGTCAAGCAGAGAACCAAGGACATTCTTCTTCAGCATCTGGCATTTGTGAAAAGGCTTCTAACATGCCTAGGGTACACAATAAACGAAAAGAAATCACAACTGGTACCCTCTCAAAAGATAACATTCCTGGGTGCAAGCTTGAATACAACTGCCCAGATGGCTTTCCTCATGCCAGACAAACAAAGGCAGCTTACTTCAAACTGATGGCAACAAAAACCCAGTTATCTGCAAGACAAACTCTCCAGGCTTTGGGGCTCATGGCATCCTGCATTCTACTGATTCCATATGCAAGACTGCATATGAGGAAACTACAGTGGTACCTAAAAAGTTTATGCCGTCAACATTGTCACAGTCTGGAAACAATGATTCCTCTCATTCCCTGCCTACAACAGGAGTTTCTATGGTGGGCAAAGGCATGTCACCAAAACATGGGACGGGCTTTCACTCTACCCCCTGCCAGCCAAACCTTAACAACAGATGCATCAGATTATGCATGGTGGGGTCCACCTGGCGGGAAGATGCATTCAGGGCATATGGACCCCAAAACAAATGCATCTGCATATCAACCAAAAAGAGATGTTAGCTGTTCAAAATGCCCTGACAGCCTTCAAGGGCTTACTTCATCCAGGGCAACTACTGATGAAGACGGACAACACCACGGTTATGTGGTACATAAACAAGCAGGGGGGCACGCACTCATACCCCCTTTGCAGACTAGCCATGGCACTGTGGGACACGGCCTTGACTTGCCAAGTACATCTTCAAGCTCAGTTCCTGCCAGGAAAGCAAAATACTCTGGCAGATGATTTAAGCAGAAACCTTATGGACCCTCACGAGTGGAAACTAGATCCCCAAGTCTTCAGCATGATAACAAAGAATTGGGGGGGGCCTGGACATAGACCTATTTTCCTCCCCTCGGAATTATCAACTGGAAAAATTCTGCACAAGGATTCATCACAGGCAAGCATGGAAAGTGGATGCCCTTTCCTTCAGTTGGAAAAACCTATCGGTTTACGCCTTTCCTCCTCTGCCTCTTCTTCCCAAGGTCCTACTGAAAGTCAGACAAGAAAAAACAAGGATGATACTAATTGCCCCGGACTGGCCCCGCCAATACTGGTACCCAATCCTAAGGAATATGCCTCGATTCCCAGCTTGGTACTTGCCTCAAATACCTCACTTACTGTCCCAGCAAAAGAATCGGATTTTGCACAATCCGCTCCAAACACTGAACCTGGCAGCATGGCTGATCATGTAGTTATTCAAACAACCTCTCAGTAAAGCTGTGATGGATGTCATTTTGGAAGCCAGAAGGCTTAGTACTAGAAAATCTTATGCTGATAAATGGAAGAGATTCTGTGCTTGGAACCAAGCACACGGAACTGACACAGCAGAGCCAAATATTCCTCAGATTTTACAATACTTGACTGAGATGCTTGACAAAGGCCTATCTTTTTCATCAATAGAAATCCATGCCTCTGCCATCTCTGCTCATTACAACACAGAGCCACCAATCTTTTCTCATCCTTTACTAAAGCAGTATCTTAGAGGAGCCAAAAAGTTAAGGCCTCCCAGATCATCACCAATTTCTGCATGGGACCTCAATTGTGTTGGAAAAGCTCACCCTGCTTCCATTTGAACCAGCTGCTACTACAGATCTAAAGTTCTTATGGAAAACAGCTCTGCTCCTGGCAATTACTTCAGCAAGAAGGGTCTCAGAGCTACAGGCCTCATGGCTGTGGAGCCTTTTATCATATTTTACCCAGACAGGGTGTCCCTCAGGACCAATCCTTCATTTATGCCTAAGGTGGTTTCCAGTGTGGCTCTTAACCAAACTATTCATCTGCCAACTTTTTTATCCAAATCTGCAGAACAAGGGGGAGCGGATTCTGCATTCCTTGGACGTACACAGACAACTAAGATTCTACTTGAGCAGGACTAAAGCTCTAAGAAAAACTGAGCAATTACTAGTGACATTTGCTGCAGGATCAGAGGGAAAGGCTATTACAAAGCAGACTATTTCAAAGTGGATAAGCCACTGCATTCGTTTCTGCTACTTACATCATGGTAAACCGGTGCCCAAGGGCATTAGGTCTCATTCCACCAGGGCTGCAGCTACATCAGCAGCTTTTCTCAGAGGGGTACTAACCAAAGACATTCTAGAGACTGCTACTTGGAGTTCTGTTCACACCTTATAGCCGCAACTAATGCAGTTTAGCTCCAGCCTCCCATCCATAGCTTTGGGATTCTACCCCAATGACTGCAACAGTGAAACACGAAGAACATAGTACAGTTATGTACACTTACCATAAATGTAGATGTTCGAGTGTATTCACTGTTGCAGTCCAGGTTACCCACCCACCATCCCGCTTTTATTCTGGAGTTTCTCTTTCCTTCACTATCTTCTACAGCCTTTGTGGTGTATTTGCTTGTAGATGAAGGTAAAGTTTGTATTGCTGCATGTATATGTATATATATTTTGCTACCTATTTGGGGGGCACCTGACATCTGGAGCAAGAAAAGAAAATGGTGTCTGCTGCCTGTTTTATACCCCTGATGACCTGACGTGATGGAAGAGGAGACGGCAACCGACACAGGACCCAAGACTGGAATTCAGGCCGACTGAGGGCAACCTGCCAGCAGATTACCCAAATGTAATGACATCTACATTTATGGTAAGTGTACACAAGTGTTCTTTGCAAAACTACTCCTTTTTAATGGCAATTACATCTACCGGAAGGATATTAGAGCGTCAAGCCTTTTTGCAAACAGCAGTTTCTTGTGTTCAGAACAGGGTAACACCAAACCACATATTCTTGCTCAACGAAATTAGATGTTTTTCTAAATCACACTCATTCCATGTTTCACTACCTCCAAATCTGGGGGGAAAGTTGTTCACTAGTATGTATGTGCTTAGAAAGATACTTTTCATGTTGAAAGGACTAAAGGGGGGGGGCTTAGTTATTCATATCGTTGGCTAAAGGTAAGTATTGACCATTTTAAGAACATATTGATATGTTTAGTAATAAAATAATTCACCTTTAAGAAACCCACTAATCTTTCACTGTATTGGAAGCTTCCTGTCAGGGACAGCTATTTTATGGTCAAGTCTTATATTTATTTTTTGGGGGCGATTTTTGTAATGGGTTTTCATAAGTAGTATACATTTAAGTATCTATGTAGCTGTAATGATCAGGAAGTGTTTTGACCAGGCAGAAAAACTATGAATGTTTTTGGTGCTTGCATACACTTTGTGACAATTTACCTGTTCTGTCAGGATGCATTTTGAAGAAGTGCTTTATTTCTGACAGGATTTTCTGTGTTCTTTTGCTCTTGCAGAAAAGAACTGTTGTCCTTGGCAGTTGTTTTGGACTGTTGTATTGGAAGTGTAAGTGCACTGCTTGTGAACACTTAATTGACAACTTGCATTAAAACAGTTATTCCAGCAGTGCTTACCATTATTCAGACTAGTTCCTTGGCTGCGGCATGGATACTTTGGTCCTGCCTGTTTTTTTTCTCACTGTACTTGAAAAGAAGAAACACAGAGGCATTGCCATCACTATGGACTCACAGTGCCTCAGCTGTTGAGCAACTTGTGAACAACCATTGTTCCACAGAGCATTCACTTTTCAGGATTCCCTTGTGGTAGTCCTTTCCGACATCATGGAATGGAGGTTAGCCATGTCGTCTTCAACTGTTCTAGCATCCGATTTGGGCATGTGAGAACCATCTTTGGGTCTTGAGGACACTCCGTTAGATGCTTCTTGGGGTAGCTGGAGAAAGTGACTTCTTGATAGGGATGATGGTGTTTCCTGCAAAGAAAAAACAGACGTCTGAACTGAAGACAGAGTTTCTGTCCATAAAGATGACTTTAGCCAGTCAACTATTACAGGCTGTTAGTCCTGATGCTCAGAAATCCTTACTTGAAAGCAATATCAGTAAAGAAATTCCTGAGGAAGATTTGTCAGAGGATTCTGACATCGACAGATGGAGTGGCTTCTCCTGTGGATTCCAAAGCTCAGAATTCATACTCTGAGGAAAATTAGTCCTCATAACCTCTTCAGAGGAGTGTTCTTTTTCATAGACTCATTCCAGGATGAATGAGGTGTTTTTGTGGGAACAAGTACATTTTTTTTCTCCTGAACTGATGAGATGTTTTAAGTGGATGTACTTCATTCTACATCCACCCCACCTATTTTGCTAGTCTTCGAGGATGTGTTTAATGTTGCCTGTAAATCCTGATTCTCAGCCTTCAGTCCCTAAAAAGCAGGTGAATTTTTGTTAGCTTGAGGTACTTTATTAAGGTTTTCTTTTCTTATCCTAGATCAGACCCCGGCTGGTAGAGCTGCCTCTTTGCTAGCTAGAAACAGCTTGCTGGTCTATACGAACTTTTCACCTGTGGACAAAGAAAGGTAAGGTATTGGACGGATTTTGCAAGAAAAATTGTTTCTTCCACTTACCAAGCACATATGTGGAAGTTTATTCTGTGTTTTGCAGACAGTTTGAGGATATACTGTGTCACACTTCAGGAAAAGGTAGTGCATTTCAGAATTTTCTAATCTTTCTCCAGTATCCAAACATGCTTTGGAGGGAGTGTGTATGATTGCGCAGATACTGTGCCTAGGGGCAATGCTACTGCTATAGTTTTTGAGGAAATATGGCTGGATATGTAACCAAAAGTTTGCAGATGGATTAAAGACTGAAATTTTGAGTTCTGCTTTACATAAGTTTTTTTTTGACCTGTTACTCTGGTCCTCAAGCAATTTGTTGAAATGGGGAAATTAATTCAGGGAGCGTCTTAAGATTTAAGTCCCCCATTACAAATCTCCCAAACCCTCTACTTCTAAGAAATGAAACAAAACATTCCTGCTCCAACACCCAAACAGGGAGCAAAAAGAGATGGGAGGAGGGGAACAACAAATGGGGGTTATTTCAAAAAAGGGGATAATTAATGCGTATACCAGCAATTTTGCCCCTTTCCCACATTCAATTAATCCATCCCAGAAACTGTCTCTACATTCTCTTGGCAACAGATTGCTTCAGATTCTTGGGTGTTAAGTAGTTTGGAGTTGGTAGTAGATGCATATACCTCATTTCAAGGGAACTCCTCCCCATCCTCCGAGCCAAACATTTTTTTCCTCTGGTTCTTCAGTATTTGCTCATCCTAGAAGTCATAGTACCAGTGCTTTTGGATCAAAGTGCTAAGGCTTCTTTTCCAGAATGTTTCTCGTTCCAAAGAACTTTCATGGATACTAATTGCAGCTCTTTCCTTTCCCAATCTGTATGTGAAATTACCAAAATTCAAAATGCTGACCCTTACCAGTCTTGCCACTTTTCCCTCCTTTAGATCTGGCTTCACCATGAAACTCAAATGATCCTTACCATCATATTCCCATAGCCACAGGCTTTAAGAAATTTCTTGGATTCTCTGTCTGTGGGTCACATTACAAGTTACCTGCATTACCCTCTGGATTATCTACAGCTCCAAGGATGTTTAACAAGTGTGCAACTCCAGTGACTGCAAGGTATTCACATATCTGCTTGTATAGATGATTTTTTTTTCTTTGCATAGTTTTCCTAGATGTCAGGAGTCCTTAGTATGGTTTTGTCTCTCATTACTAATTTGGCCAAGCTAAAGTTTTCACTGTGTGATACTTTAAACCTCCTGTAATGGAGGCCCATGGGATATATGAAAATGACCTCTCAAGGACCTTGTGTTTCAGCTATATGGCTTCTGAATGTCCATGACAATTTTCCTGTTTAACTCTTTATGGGCAGATTCAGGACATGAGATCCAAACACCACTAGCTGTGGACATGCATGTTTCGGCCTTCTTGTGACCTCCTGTCTTATTCCCTCAGAGGATTCTTTGTCTACTTTCTCCAGCGAGGGTGAAAAGTTGGGGCCCAAACATTATAAGGACCTTAAATCTTCTAAGGAAGATAAGTGTGCAATCTACTTCATCTGCTTCTGTTTCTGGCCAGCCAGATCTGAAAGTCCCAAAGCCTTCGGTTTCCCTAGTGGCCTTGGCTCTAACACCTTGGATCCAGTCACCTTTGAGACCAGTGCCTCTGAGCTGATCTCGCTTGGCTCCACTCCCTTGGATTCATTCCCCTTAGGATTTGGTTTCTGATAAGGCATCTTCTCCAACTGTCAGTGTTCAAGCCCTTTCTTGGTAAAGGGGAAGAGGTCCTTCAGGATGGGCTTTCTCCTCCTTTTCGTCTATGCAATTGTAGTTTTCTCCTAGCAGCTCGCATTGACCTCTTCTGATCCAAGCTTCCCGGCTCAAACCAGCAGACTGGATTCGTTGCTCTTTCAGGTATCTTCCAAAGTGTCTTCAGTGACCTCCTCAGTTTGGTCATTTTGGTCAGTTGGAAGTCTGAAGACATCAGATTTGGAGCAGTTGATGTCTTTATTACAGGCATAAATGAACTTGGGACTCATCCCTTCAGCTCCTATCTCTTGGTTTCCTCCCCTGGGCCCTACATAGCTGACAGCCTGGCCAGTCTCTATTCCAGTCCAGACCTTGGTTCCCTCAACTCTGGTGGTGCTGGAGTCAGGGGAACCCCAAGGTCGATTTATGTTGAAGCAGGTTCTGCGGATCTGGTTCAATACCATCGTCCTACTCAGGGCTTCTGCCTATGATTGCTCAGCCCCAGACTCTTCACTGAGATGGGGCTGAACTACTCTGGATTCTGGCGAGTCCTTGGGGGTTTTCAGACCCTAGGTCTACCAGATCAGGAAAGCTGCCTTTTTTTGTGACATCGAGGACAGGGTATTCTCTGAGGGAATGGGTCTAGCATGACTGGTATTCCCTATCTCTTCCACGTATGGGCCTGTAACAGCTCAACACTAGCTCCCAGAACATGCCTGTTCAAGTTCTCTAAACTGCCCTGTCAGTAGGGCCCACAATCTCTTCCATTACCCCTTCTAGGTCTCCAGGGTATGAAGTTTCAGGGAAGAGGCAGTGTAAGAGGAAGCATCTGGTCTCACCTAAGGAGCCTCTCACTGAGGATACTGACCTTGAGGAAGGGGATAGGTCCCCCAAATTCCCTCACAAAGATGTCGCCTTCGGTGATTTTTTTGGAGCTCCTTCAGTAGCTTTGGAGCCTGAGTGCTTAAGCCCCTTCAAGAGAGGTCTATATTTTGAGGCCTTTGGAATGGGCCCGTCCACATCCTGGGTGGATTCCCCTCCTGATGCCCTTATCAGTTTGGTGTCCTAGAGGGTGTGGAAGACGCCAGACACCATGGAACTGACCCCCAAAAGCCCAACAAGACCCCCCCCCCCAAAGGATTGGTTTCACTGGAGTAAGGGTCCTGCCATGGGTGCTATCATGGTAGCAGCTGCCACCAAAAAGGACATTTTGAAGGAGACCTCCTCTGTCCATCCCCCTGAATAGAGTCTCAGCAGTTGAATCGCTTAAGGAAGCACACTTGCACCTCTGCCACCGTTGCACTAAGGATGCTAAATTTGGCTCACTTTGTTCTGCTGAGGCCTGGTCAAGTATCAAGAGCAGTGAAGAAAAGTCTCCAGAAGCTTAGAAGTGTCTGTAGACTCAGCTGTCCACCCTTCAGTCAATTTCCAGTAAATCCATGCGTCATCTTTCCAAAGCAGCTGATAACATCCCAAGTGGCCGACACCAGCATCGCTATGTTATGCCACACTTGGATGAGATTGTGTGACTTTGCGGACTACCTTAAAGTATCCATTAACACTCAATTTGATGGTTTGTCTGTTTTGGGGCAGAAAGTTAGACATTGATTAAGAGCAAGCAAGAGAGAAAGACTTTGTCTGCCATTGTTGTTCATTTGGCTACCCCTCAACAGTCTTTTTCTTGTAACCAGAAAGGGAGGGTGATGTCTCGAATCACAGCAATCCTTTCAAGAGGCTCCTCCTGAGGGTTCTTCAGCAGCAAGAGGCATAACCACAATGGATGCTGTCATCACTGCAGGGGTGGTCCGCAGAGCCAGGGTTTCCATGGAGGTTTCTTAAGGCTCTTTCAGCAACCCTGAATGTTTGCCTGGCTATCCTACACTTGAAGCAGTTGGGGGTAGATTTGCTGTACATCCAGAAGCTTGGGAGGTCATCATCTCAGACGCATGGATGCAGTCATATCCAGAGGCTACTCATTTCTATTTTTAGGAGTTCCCAGTCTAGCTCCCAGATGTTCACACCATCAGAGAAGAGCAACAGCCATCGAAATTCAGAAGCTGCTAGCAAGTAGTTATCCAAGATTTCCCAACAGACCTTGTTCTTTCCTAGTTCCAAAAAAAGAACAAGGACCTTGGGCCAGTTTTAGATTTGAGCAGATTGAATCATTTTAAACCAAGTTCTGTATGGTCACAGTGTAGTCCATCTTTACATCTGTTGAGGAAGGACACCTGGATGTGCGCTGTAGATCTCAGACATCTACTATAATATAAAGATTGTGAGGCTGTCTGTGCTTCTGGCTGGGGGGCCGACCATTGCCAGTTCAGAGTGCTGCCATTCGTTGTCACCACTGCCTGCCAGGTGTTAACAAAGTTTTTATGGCAGTAGTAGCAGCCAACTCCCCTACGGCAGCATCCCTAATCAGGGCCAGGAACAACTTGCTCCAGCTTTGCAGTTTTGGTAATTGACTGTGATCTTTCAAGAAGTCTAGTATCCATCCAATTCAGGCCTTGGAATTTATAGGGTAGCATTTGGACACACTCTCCCAGATTGATAATCTTCCACAGTCCAAAATATTGAATCAGAATCTGACAAGGTCTCTGTATGCAGAAAACCTCCAGCATGTCATCCTCAGGTTTTTGAGCCACATGGCAGCTGCTATTTGTTTAGTTCCCTTGGCTGGGTATCTCATAAGGGCACTACAGTGAACCCAGGCGGTCCTGCGGTCACATTTAACACATCCAATGGATTTTCCAGATTTCCCCTCACTTGGGTTTTTCACGCTCAATCCGTTGTTGAAGTGTCCTGTGTTCACCAGGAGACCATTTGTTCTTCCCCTCCACAGGCAGGCTGTGGTCTATGGCCGAGGCCAACCTTCACATCAGTGTATTGGAAATGAAGGTGGTCCTCCTTGCACTGCAAGCTGTTCAGAACATTCTGAAGAACAATGTCTGTAGTTCTAGTATTTGAGCAAACAGGGAGGACCCAGTCTTACCCTCTTTGTCTAGGGGGCCATGAGGGACTAGCAATGGGCGATTTCGACTCCGCAGTTTCTGATTGCAACGTACATCCCAGGGAAATCCAACATTAGAAGACAGTGAGGAACTTTCTCTCTCACAAATAGTCTCTCAATCTGAGACTTGCTACTCAAATTTTTCAGCAATGGGGCACCCAGTGCTGTGACCTGTTTACTTCCCAGTCCAACACCAAGTGCAACAACTATTATGCCTTAATTCGTCCTCAGAGGCACTATCCTGTATGCTTGGCCCCCAGGTCTTCCCTTGATGAGCTTTCTTCAGATAGTGGCCCTTTGCACTGAGACTGTAGTCCTCATTGTGCCCTTTTGGCCTTGCCAGGTGTGGTTTCCGTTCCTTTGGCCTCTGGAGGGAGTGGCAAAGGGTGCTTTTAATAGCATCATTTATCTCTGCAGCATTGATCCTAGATGTACAGCAAGAAACCTCAGAGGCTGCAAATGGGACTCCTAACTCAGCACAAGGGGATCCTAATATACTCCAGTCTAAAAGCAATGCAGCTCAATGCCTGGAGGATTTTAACCCTGTTGCTCTTCAGGCAGCAGCTCTCTGAGGATATGGTGATTATTAAGGAGGCTAGGAAGACACCACAAGACAATACCACATAACCCAAATGGTGTTTTTTCCCCCTCTGATACCACAGACAAGATCATGATTTTAGCATGAATATGGTGTCTTGACTCTGCAGTACTTCACTGAGGTGTTCAGTTCATGCGTGGTATACGTTGTGTGTGCATCTGTACCATTTCATTTTATACACCCATTTTAAAACTTCTATGTTCAGGCCGACAGAGAAGCAACAGTCTAACATAGCCCCCCCATCCCCAAGCTGACTGCTTCATCCCAATTTGGAAAACTGATTTACTTGCTGTTATCTCGGAAAGGAGGATTTCAGCAGTACAGGCCCTTGTGGAGAGAGTGTCATTATATCTTCCAAAAGGACAAAACCTACATTTACCTTGACCGGGAATTTTTTCCTCGACCAAGATATTCCCTTGCTCCCCCAGTCCTCAGAACATAGAACAATTAATTTCCTAGATTTAATACAGACAATTAAATATATCTTGTTAACCTCATCTCCCCTAACTTAGGTGAAAGACATTTTGTAGGGAGCCAACTTCAAAGTGCTGGCCAACCGTGTTGTGTTCTGCTTTTCATCACAGGAAGTGGTTAGAAGTATCTGTAAGGGCATTTAACACTAGCTTACTGCAGCTACTGTGCCCTTTATGGAGGGATGAGTGTACAAGCTATTCTTCAGGTGGTTACTTGATCCTTGGCCCACATGTTTTCTAGCTGGGTTTGATACTGCCATTTGGAAGAACAAGTTGCAGCTCAGTCCAGTAAACTGGAATACTCTCTGGTTTTATAAGTTGTGGGAATCCTGTCATGAGTAAGGGGTACTGTAACAGTGATATATACAAAAAAAAATAGCGCAGACAGTTTGAAAACTTGCCATGTTAGTAAATGCAGTGCATCTTTGTATAGCTCATTATGGCAGTACCTGTTCCTTCCACCCCAGCCTAGGAAGGAATAGAGGATGGTGGAAGTGCCCTATACTTCTCCCCTCCTGGGCATCAGGCCTACTAAAGTTTGGATAAACTTTGGGAACCCTATACATTTATCATGCTCTTCATTGCTGTAGGCCTAATAACTAGGATATCCTGCCGCAGGTAGCCCATGCCTGGCCCATCTTCCAGAGCTCTACCTTTACTTGGTGGTCTCTGCCAGCCTCCTCCCTGGACATCAAGAGGTTGGTGGTATAAGAGAAATGGCTGCTAATGCCATCATTTAGCCCTTTCTTGCCCCAGTGTTTGTCATATGCTTTTTCGGCATAGTCAGTCCTATGGTTGCACCTGCTTTGATGGAAGTAAATGCTTCACAAAGGTTCATATGTTGATAATCTTGCAGTCAAAATACACTATCGGGAGGGTCAGCCACATTGCTCAGTACTGATAGGGAAACTAGTGCTCTGCTTGATAGGCAAGGGCAGCCTATTCCAGAAATAGGGTTATACATTGGGTAAGCATCTGTCATTCCATCTGGTTTTGTTGGTGTGATAGTGTAGGATGTCCTTCTATTGTGTTGCAGTATTCTTGGTGTGGGATTCCCTACCTCAGGAGGGCCGAACGTCTGCTCCTATACAGAAGCTTAAGCCTGGCTGCTATAGGTGTGGGACGTCACACACAGGGCGATAAACCAGGGTCCTTAAATGTGACGTCTGCATGCATAGACCTCGGAGCGTTTCAGCCGCGGTCGACCATCACATCTATCTCTTTGCTCCTTTACTTGAAGGCGTCTAAAGCTAAGTACCCCATTGGGGATTTTGCCTTTATTTTGCTTGAGCTTGGTTTTGCTGTACTGTTGGCCAATGTCAGCTAAGAAGGGTAAATGCTGGTGCCAGATTCCTTATAAGCCTACGCTGACGCATTGCGTTTTTCTGCCTAGGCAGAGGCGTGACATTACCTGCTTGTCCGATTTGTCAAGCATTTGTACCCAAGACCACTCCAAATCCTCTTCGCCATCTCTCCGGTTTTACCAGCACCTTCCTGGGCGTGGAGACTGGGTCTTTGGCAGTTCCTGTGCGGAGCCCCGAGGCCTGAGGTTACCCCAGTGGGGTTCCTCCTCCTGAGGGTTCTTCGGAGTTGTCTTCAGAGGAACCCCAAGGAAGAGATCGCAAGAGGAAGCACGTGGACTCCCCGAGTCTATTACATCGGACACTGATATGGATGATGCGGAGGTCCCTAAGTCGCCCCTCGGATGATGTCTCTTTGCCGACATCTTAGAGATCCTCAAACAACGAGGCGGCTGGATGTCCAAACCCCCTCTGCGGATGAATCAGTGCTCCTCAAGGCCTTTGGGCTCAGCCCTCCGCCTCCTGGGTGTCTCCGCCTTCGACGAGCTTCTGGATTTAGTTTGTCGGGCGTAGAACATCCGGATACCGTGGAACCAGTCCCTTCTCGCCCAAACAAATTCTTATCTGCCCCCGAGAAGGAGTTCCTTACTAAAGGCGTGGCTGTAGATGCCATGGTGGTGGCATCTGCTACACAACAGGACGTGGCAGAGGCTTCAACGCCCATCCATCCTCCTAATAAGGAGTCTAGGAGTATGGATAGGCACGGGAAGCGCACCCTGACTTCAGCGGCCTTTACCTTAAGGTCTCTGAATTATTTGGCACATTTTACCAGGCTTCAGAGGGATCTGGTCAAGGAGTTGTCAGATTCCTCTCGGTAACCTACCTGAGCAGCTAGCCCAGTCCGTTAGCTCTCAGTTGGCTATCCTTACGCCAATTGCTAACTCGTCCATGAGGCTCATTTCCTATGCGGCCGAAGGGCGGTAGAGCGGCAGGCACAGGCGTGGCTCTACGTGACAAGCCTGGCTCCGCTTGTGTCAGCTTCATGGAGGCCTTCAAGTCTTCCTTCACGACGCCCTTTGATGGGTCCTCATTGTTTGGACCCAAGAGAAACGCCACCCTTACCCGCTGTGAGCAAGAGGGAAAAACGTTATCTGCCGAGGGGCCCGTTATTCCACTCCCTTCGGCCTTACCCCAAGGCCAAAGGAGGGGGAAAATGTGGTTCAAAATCTCGCAAGTTTTTCTCCCAACAGCAGGAAGATTCCCGCCCAGAGGCAGAGGGCGGGAAATTTTTCAGGGAGACGCCGTCCCAGAGGCGGCAGAGGGCCCCGCAATTCTGGAGACCGCGAGTCCTTTCGTGGCTCTTCAGCCTCCCACACGCCATGAGGGATTGCCCGCTGTGCTGCTCCGAGCCAGTCGGGTGTCGCTTGCCAAGCACCTAAAAGCCTGGGAGTCAATCACTCAGGACAGATGGGTGCTTCGGATCATTGCCGAGGTTACACCATCCCATTCACATTCTCGCCCCACCGTCCAAAAGAATCCCGGACCCACCACCCAGTCAAAGGGAAATGGCAGCCGCAGAAGCTTTAAAGCTGCTAGAAAGGAGTCATCCCAATCGGTCCCCACAGACCAGATCGGATCAGGAAATTACTCCAGGTTCTTTTTAGTGCCAAAAAGACAGGGACCGGAGACCAATATTGATCTCAGCAAACTGAACCAATCCGTCACGAAATCCAAATTCAATGGTCACGTTACAATCCATTCTCCCATTGTTGGAGAAGGATGTTTGGATGTGCTCCATAGACCTCAAGGACGCCTATTATCACATACCGATACATCAGGCGTCCAGAAGGTATCTGCGCTTCAGCCTGGGAGTCAGTCATTACCAATTTTGCGCTCTGCCCTTTGGTCTCACCACAGCCCCCAGGGTGTTCACCAAGTGTTTGGCAGTAGTGACGGCTCACCTGAAAAGTCTTGGATTCCAAGTGTTTCCCTATCTGGACGACTGGCTCCTGACTGCCACCACCAGGCATCTACTAATGGACAACCTCAAAGCCACCATCTCCCTGGGTGTTACCCTGGGGATTACATTCAATTGGTCAAAGTCTGTCTTGCTGCCCTCTCAACGATAAAGTCCATAGGACAAGACATAGACACAAGATTGATGCGCTCCCTTCTTCCTGCCGAAAGGATCCAAACTTTACAGGGCCAAGTTCAAGCTCTGATCTCGAGATCCAAAGCCCCAGCCAGGATGGTCCTACAGGTTCTAGGCTCAATGTCTGCCACGGTACTTTTAGTTCCTCTAGCAAGGTTACACATGAGGATTCTTCAGTGGCTCTTGTCAACTCAATGGTCCTTTCAGGATCTTCCCCTCAATCACCACATCATGATTACGGAAATATGCAAAACGGACCTTCGCTGGTGGCTTCAAACATCCAACTTGGATCAGGGAAAACCCTTTGTTCTCCCTCCAGTGGTTACCCTGACGACAGATGCCTCCCAGATAGGGTGGGGGGGAGGCATTGTCTGGGCAGGCTAGTTCAGGGCTCCTGGCTTCCGGGAGCTCTTCTCCACATCAACGTGTTGGAAATGAGGGCTGTACTTCTATCCCTACAGGCCTTACACAAGTTTCTTCCTCAGGGCATCATCGCCATCCACACAGACAACATGTCGGTGGTTTGGTATCTGAACAAACAAGGAGGGACCAGATCGTATCCCCTTTGCAGAGAGGCCATGAGAGTGTGGTTAATGGGCTGTAGCTACCAACCGCTTCTTGGTAGCGACCCACATCCCGGGAAAGTCAAATATATTGGCGGACAAATTAAGCAGGACAATTCTCTCTCCTCACGAATGGTCTCTAAACCGCACAGTAGCAGCCCAGGCTTTCAAGAGATGGGGGACGCCATGCTGCGACCTATTTGCAACTCCACAAAACACCAAGTGCCAAAGGTTCTTCTCCTTGATTCCACATCAGGAAGTACCAGCCATGGATGCTCTAGCACAACCTTGGCCAACAGGGCTACTTTATGCCTTTCCTCCAATACCACTCCTTCCCAAAGTTATTCAAAAAGCTTCTCAACTAGGGTATTCAATGATTCTGATTGCCCCATACTGGCCTCGTCAAATATGGTTTCCTTACCTAAAAAAGCATGCAGTGGACGATCCGTGGACCTTAGACCTGATCCCGGATTTGCTAATCCATCAGTCGGGACATTGGCATCAGTCCCTTCAATCTCTGAAATTGACAGCTTGGCTCCTCCACTTCCAACCTTAGTTAGAAGTCACACACTAGACCCGGAAGTTGTTCACATTTTATATTCGGCCCACAAACCCACCACTAACAAATTGTACCTCAGTAAGTGGAAGAGGTTTGCTATCTGGGCTCAACTCAAGGGCTTAGACCCTATCACTGCTCCTGTCCCAGAGGTTTTGAAATTCTTAACATCCCTGTTTAATCAGGGATCTTCTGTCTCAACTATTAAAGTTCAACTAGCTGCTATCTCTAAGTTCCATGAATCCATGGATCCTCCTTTGATGAGCAGCAGACTATGCAAAACATTCATTAAAGGTGCGAATCTGTTAAGACCACCAGTTTTTCATCCTGCACCTCCGTGGGATCTTGATTTGGTGCTTCGTGCATTAACATCCCCTTTGAACCGGCTGCTACATGCTAATTAAAATATCTGTCTTGGAAAACGGCATTCTTAGTGGCTATTACGGCAAGAAGAGTCTCAGAGCTTCAAGCCCTGTCTATTAAACCACCGTATTTGATTTTCCACAAAGATAGAGTATCACTCAGGCCTAATCCATCCTTTGTTCCAAAGGTCTGCTCTAGTTTCTGTCTTCAACAATCTCTAGAACTACCAGTTTTCTTTCCGAAATTCTCTAATGAAGCAGAATACACTCTCCATAAATTGGATGTTCACAGGCAATTACGCTTATTTAGACAGGACTCAGCAACTTCGTAAGTCAGACCAGTTGTTTGTGTCCTTCTCAGATAATAAATTGGGCCAAACCATCACGAAAGCTACAATTTCAAAATGGATCAGAGATTGCATAACTCAGGCCTATTCTTCTTCGAATAAACATCTTACATCATCTATCAAAGCTCATTCTACCAGAGCTATGGCTACTTCTATAGCCTTTCATTCCAAGTCGCTATATCGGAGATTTGTGCTGCGCTACTTGGTCCAACCCGCACACTTTCATTTCCCACTACAAATTGGATGTGGCATCTAAAGGACGAGCATCATTTGGTTCCACGGTACTCAGGAGTGTTTTCCAGTGAGCCACCCAGGATTCAGGTGCTAGGGACGCTGTCCCATCATTCAGAATGTAGGCGAGATAGGATCACATAACATCTTTTAGTTATGTACTCACCATAACTTCAGATGTTTGGGATCCATCTCGCCTAC
The DNA here is from genome assembly GCF_019279795.1 of Protopterus annectens. Classification (NCBI taxonomy): domain Eukaryota; kingdom Metazoa; phylum Chordata; order Ceratodontiformes; family Protopteridae; genus Protopterus; species Protopterus annectens. The sequence goes on along the minus strand of NC_056741.1, from coordinate 817,528,313 downwards.
ATTCCTGATACCCACCCGCCTTCGGCCTGCCTTGCAGATCAGAAGAGATGGAACGGTTTTGAGCTCCACTGTTTTTATCTTGTTTCATCTGACGATGTTATATAAGCAGGGTATGCATGTGTGCATGTATGCGGACAAACTAGATCTGGGGGACTGGCAGTGGTGCATCCTGGGATATAGTAAGCTCAGCCAATAAGAGACTTAGCGCTTTGGCATAAGCGTGAGTCGGAGCCGAGGGATCGGCTCCGAACCCATCATTCAGAATGTAGGCGAGATGGATCCCAAACATCTGAAGTTATGGTGAGTACATAACTAAAAGTTAACCTCATCTCCCCTAACTTAGGTGAAAGACATTTTGTAGGGAGCCAACTTCAAAGTGCTGGCCAACCGTGTTGTGTTCTGCTTTTCATCACAGGAAGTGGTTAGAAGTATCTGTAAGGGCATTTAACACTAGCTTACTGCAGCTACTGTGCCCTTTATGGAGGGATGAGTGTACAAGCTATTCTTCAGGTGGTTACTTGATCCTTGGCCCACATGTTTTCTAGCTGGGTTTGATACTGCCATTTGGAAGAACAAGTTGCAGCTCAGTCCAGTAAACTGGAATACTCTCTGGTTTTATAAGTTGTGGGAATCCTGTCATGAGTAAGGGGTACTGTAACAGTGATATATACAAAAAAAAATAGTGCAGACAGTTTGAAAACTTGCCATGTTAGTAAATGCAGTGCATCTTTGTATAGCTCATTATGGCAGTACCTGTTCCTTCCACCCCAGCCTAGGAAGGAATAGAGGATGGTGGAAGTGCCCTATACTTCTCCCCTCCTGGGCATCAGGCCTACTAAAGTTTGGATAAACTTTGGGAACCCTATACATTTATCATGCTCTTCATTGCTGTAGGCCTAATAACTAGGATATCCTGCCGCAGGTAGCCCATGCCTGGCCCATCTTCCAGAGCTCTACCTTTACTTGGTGGTCTCTGCCAGCTTACTCCTCCCTGGACATCAAGAGGTTGGTGGTATAAGAGAAATGGCTGCTAATGCCATCATTTAGCCCTTTCTTGCCCCAGTGTTTGTCATATGCTTTTTCGGCATAGTCAGTCCTATGGTTGCACCTGCTTTGATGGAAGTAAATGCTTCACAAAGGTTCATATGTTGATAATCTTGCAGTCAAAATACACTATCGGGAGGGTCAGCCACATTGCTCAGTACTGGTAGGGAAACTAGTGCTCTGCTTGATAGGCAAGGGCAGCCTATTCCAGAAATAGGGTTATACATTGGGTAAGCATCTGTCATTCCATCTGGTTTTGTTGGTGTGATAGTGTAGGATGTCCTTCTATTCCTATGTTGCAGTATTCTTGGTGTGGGATTCCCTGCCTCAGGAGATCTGAACGTCTGCTCCCATACAAAAGCTTAAGCCTGGCTGCTGTAGGTGTGTAGGACGTCGCACACACGGCCATAAACCAGGGACCTTAAATGTGACGTCTGCATGCATAGACCTCGGAACGTTTCAGCCGCAGTCGACCATCACATCTATCTCTTTGCTCCTTTACTTGAAGATGTCTAAAGCTAAGTACCCCATTGGGGATTTTGCCTTTATTTTGCTTGAGCTTGGTTTGCTGTACTGTTGGCCAATGTCAGCTAAGAAGGGTAAATGCTGGTGCCAGATTCCTTATAAGCCTACGCATGACCGCTGCGTTTTCTGCCTAGGCAGAGAGCGTGACCATACCGTTTGCCCGATTTGTCAAGCATTTGTACCCAAGACCCTCCAAAGCCGTCTGGCCGCCCTTAATCTATATTTAGAAAACCAGAGACTCAAAAAAACTAGTGCTCAGGATGGATCCAGAATCAGCCGCTCCGACAGAACCACCATGGAGAAAGGCCAAGGTTCCAGGCCTAGTTCCTCTACACCTCCACAATCTAACGTTCCACCAGCTTCTGATTTAGGAGTTTAGGAATGTCTGAGAGCAGTCTACTTCTGCTTCCCTCGAGGGGGCTACTTCGGAAGTAATGGCCAGCATGTCCACGGAGTTGGTTCTGACGTCGGTCCCTACCGATGTCTAGGGGGAACCATATATCATCGGATGACCGACCGGGGTGCCATTGCCTGAAGCCCCTACCGCTTCCCAGGCCCTCTCCTAAGACTACTCCTTTGAAAATAAAGCCGAAAACAAAACGGCAGACTCCACCCTCTGAAGGAGTTCCAGACTAGCAATCCTTCAGCAGCTCCTTGATGCAGGCCTTCATGGCCCTTAGGCCCACAGCATCTTCCCCCTCCACCATTCCAGTGCTCAGCCCTAGGCTTGCCTCAGCCACTTCTCTCCCTCTTCCTACTACTCATGAAGGGGAAGAAGAACAGGAACCTTACTATTCATCTTCAGATGAATCAATCTCCTATTCATCTCAAATTGCCTCTCCACTTGAATATTATTCCCCAGATGAGGACTCCATAGAAGGGGACTCTCCACCAGAGGATATCGCCTTTGGAGAGACCATCACAACGATGAAAGATTACTTTAAATGCAGCGCTTCCCAAATAACAAACGCAAAAGATATACTTTGAGTTGCTCCAAGTGGAATCTCCCTCGCCTTCAGCCATCCCACCAGTCATTCCTGCCTACCATTCACCTCAACATCAAAGAACCAGACTCTCAACCACCTGCCCCCAAGATATCTGACTGGTTCTGTAAAGTTCCAGATGAACAAATATGCTTGGTAAAACCACCCCTGGCAGACCCTGCTGTGATTGCTGTATCCCCTGACAACCTATAAAGACTGATTTGATTCTATCAGCATCTCTTCTGCCTACATGACACAGATAACAAAGACAGGGTAGGAAATAAGGTTTATACCTCTTCCACCCTAGCCTTCAAAGTTATCAACTATCAAACTCGTATGATGAAATATGCCTTTGACCTAGTACCACAAGCCTCTACTCTCCTTTCATCCACCCCTGACTGCCATACCAAAACTAAGGTAGCATCAAAACTGTCCCTGGCTTCTCAGGTAGCCAGACGTTCTGTTAGATGGATGCAGTTATGATACAGCAGAGGCCTCAGCATGGTCCACAGCTTCTGCATCAGTACTCCGCAGATAATCTTGAGTATGTCTTCAATCCCTACCAAAAGATTTCAAGTCAAAAATCCTAGACGCCCCACTAGACCATAACCTCCTGTTTGGTAAACAGTCTGCAGACCTCTTCAAAAACCTGCAGGAGAAAAGTAACAAGCTACAAGACATCAAGCACCTACTACTGTCCCCATTCCTAAATATTACAGAAATTACCATGCTAAGACTACCATTGTCAGGAGGACCCCCTCCTCTGCTACCCCTTCCTCTTCAAGGCATAGGAGAGGAACCAGGAGGCAGGACCACCTCCAGACCAGTTGCCTCGCAACCTACTCTGACTGCCTTTTCATGATAGAAGTGGACCCAGCAATGCATGACTGCCTTGCCCACCTCCCCTTGTCAGCCCGCCTCTCCCACTGCCTCCTCATTTGGAAACCCATCACATCAGACCGTTGGGGTGCTGGCAATAACACAAAATGGATAATGTTAAGTTGTCAATCTCGCCTTCATTCTTTGGTTGGGATCGGAGCCGATCCTCGGCTCCGACTCGGACATCTTCTATAGCTCGAGAGCTGTTTACTGGCTCGAGGCTACCCCTTATCCCATGATGCCTAGCGCTAGCTACGCAGATATCGTTTGCCGCTTCATCTGCAACGTTACTGGCTCAGGCTTGTATAACTTTATTAATCTGCCTTTTTTTTTGTCAGGTTAGGGTTTTTTGTATTGTAATTGTTATCTTATAGGCGATAACTAGTAGATTTAGTTTAGTGTATTGTAGTTTTTCCCCTTAGAACTAGTTGAGTCCCCCCCCCCCCCCTTCCCCTCTGTAGTAGATTGTTAGTCTTTTGGTTAGGTAGCCGTCTGAGGTAGAGGCTTCCCAGTCTTTAAAAAAATATATATATGTCTTGTATTGTGTTTTTTGTGGTAGTGTTCTGTTTGTAGTTCTTAGTGCTGTCTAGCCTGTTGGCCAAAGTAGTTTAGAGATGTGATTTCTCTTTTTGCTGGATATGTCTAAAGAATCCAAAGTGTCGGGATTCAAGAAGTGTGACTCATGCTGTCAGAAAATGTCTGACAGATGGGCACACTACTTGCGTCTATTGCCTAGGCGCAGTGCACCTGCAGGACTTTTGTTCTGTCTGCCATGCATTTAGCCCAAGAGTTCTGCAGGAGCGCAAGAATAAACTTATTTTGAGGGGTCTTCTCAAGCCTCATGATTCACCGGCCAAGGCTCAGCCAGTGAAATCCCCTAAACCGGCCAAATCGTCTGCTCCCAGCTCGGAGCAGTCATTGGTCCAAGCCTTGCCTACTACTTCTTCGGTCCCGGCTGGAACCGAGGAGACTGCTTCCTCGTCGGCTCCACTAGTATCCTCTGAGCCGTCAAGGACCCAAAAAAGGCCAAGGTCCCCTTCGCTTGAGTCCATTCATTCGGCTCCTCTGTCTCCCCTTTTGCAGAGTGACCGCAGTCACAGATCTTCACACTCTTCTCGGCCCTCTAGGCTCTCGGACCACGACGTGGAGAGAGTGGTCAGTAGGTTGTTTAAGTCAGAGGCACTGACCAAAATGTTGTCCAGCCCTCCTCATCAGATGTCTGCTCCGTCCGTTTCTATCTATGTTCCTCCTGCGACTCCATTGAGCTCTGAGCCGGAGTTTATTTGGGTTTGAATCGTGGAACCGTCTGCTCCGATAATTCCTCCTTCGGATCCGTTGTCTGCTCCGATCCCATCAATGGTGCCTTCCGTTGAGGGATCTGGGCGCCCGAGACTCCCTCGTCTGCTCCGAGGGGGCGTGTGGCATCGGACACTTGTCCGACCCCACTCTCCCTCTCGGAGTGTCGGCGCAGGTGAGCTCAGCTCCTACATCAGCCTCGTAGCAGTCTCCCTCGGTGCGGAGGATGATTCCGGTCTCCTCTGAGCCGGAGCCTTCTCTGCATCTTGGCAGGGACGCCTTCGATGTCATGAGTGTGCTGGCCTCCCAGTCAGCTCCACCTTCGACCCCACTGGCTCCATCCCCCATAGTGCCTGCTTCAACCTCTGTCCCTCCTTCAGACCCCAAACGTGGGGAACCAGCACTCCAGGGCACCCCATTGGGTGTTTCCTCTTCTTCCGAGGCCTCCCTGATCATTCAGAGGAGCCCCTTCGGAAGAAGTGCAAGAGGAAGCACATTGACTCCCCAGAGTCTGTCACTTCGGATATGGATTTGGATGAATCGGAAGGGTCCCCCGAGATTCCCCCTCTGAAGATGTTTCCTTCTCGGACATCTTAGAAATGCTTAAGCAGAGGGGGAACTGGAATACCCTATCCCCTACAGAGGATGAATCCGTATTCCTGGATGCGTTCGGTTCCCGACCTTCCACCTCCTGGGTTTCTCCGCCCTTCGATCCACTAATGTCAGTGGTGGCTCGAAGGGCTTGGTCAGCCCCGGAGACAGTGGAACCAACCGCGAGGAGACCAAGCAAGTTTATCACTGCTACCCCAGACAGGCAGTTCGTTACTAAGGGTGTTCCCGTGGATGCCATGGTGGTAGCAGCAGCCACTAAAAAGGAGTTAGTGGAAACGTCTTCCTCTGTCCATCCTCCTAACAAGAGTCCAGGACCATGGACAGATACGGGAAGCGAATGTTTGCTTCAGCCACCTTCTCCATGAGGTCACTGAATTACTTATGCCATTTCACCAGGCTTCAGAGGGATCTCCTGAAAGAGCTCGGAGATGCCCTTCAGGATCCATCAGCTGACTGGGCTCAGGCTAAAGTGGCTTCTCAGCTGGCAACCCTCAACTCAGTAGTCAACTCCTCCATGAGGCTCATTTCCTTCGAAGCCGATGGTGCGAGTAGGGCCGCAGGCACAGGCGTGGCACTTCGGAGACATGCATGGATGCGGCTGTGTAATTTTGCGGAACCCTTTAGAGCGTCATTCACCAACACTCCCTTTGACGGTTCCTTTCTTTTTGGACCACAGGTGAAAGACAACTCTCACTAGGTGTGAGCAGGAAGGCAAGACTCTCTCTGCCGTGGGAGTCTGTTTTTCCACTCCTTCCAGACCATACCCCAAGGGTCAGAAGAGTGGGAAAATGTGGTTTCGGAAATCCCAGGGAGCTTCGCCTGACACTCGTAGTGATTTTTCCTCCAGGGGCAGAGGAGGAAATAATAACAGACACCGCCCTCGTGGCAGAGGGGGTCCGCAGAACCAGGGCAGCAGAGAATCTTTCTCTGACAAGCCCTTCCAACATCCCTGAAGTGTTTCCTGACTGTCCGCCTCTGGAGGCAGTCGGGGGAAGACTTTCAGTGTACCCAAAAGCCTGGCTGAACCTAACGCAAGACAAATGGATACATTCAATCATATCCGGAGGTTACAGAATCCCATTCTTTCAACCCCCTTTACCGTCACACAAGTCCCTCCCAGATGTTCCACCCAATCTGAGGGACCAAGCAGTTATAGAAGTTTCAAAACTGCTAGAAAGAGTCGTCCAGGAAGTCCCGGCAGACCAACATGGATCCGGAACTTACTCAAGGTTCTTTTTGGTACCAAAAAAGACAGGAGACTGGAGACCTATTTTGGGTCTCAGGAGACTGAACAAGTCTGTTCAAAGAACAAAGTTTCGGATGGTCACGCTACAGTCCATTCTACCCTTTCTGGGTCAGGACAATTGAATGTGCTCCATAGATCTCCAGGATGCGTACCATCATATCAAGATGGACAGACGCTCCAGGAGGTACCTTCGCTTCCGGCTGGGAGCCAGTCATTACTAGTTCAGAGCTCTGCCCTTTGGTCTCACCACAGCCCCCAGGGTGTTCACCAAATGTATGGCAGTGGTCACGGCTCACCTGAGGCGTCTAGGATTCCAGGTGTTTCCATATCTAGACAACTGGCTCCTCACTGCTACTACCAGGCATCAACTTCTTCAAGCCAGGGACTATACAATTTCAATTTGCTCCCAGCTAGGCATTACTATAAATTTCGAAAAATCTGCCTTGTTGCCCTGTCAATCTATTACTTATATAGCAGCAGACTTGGACACAAGGAGCATGTACGCAAAGCTACCTTCGGACAGGGTGTCCATAATTCGCCAGCAAGTTCAATTCCTCATGCAATGCAAAAGGCTACAAGCCAGATATGTCCTTCAAACTCTAGGCTCTATGGCAGCGGCAATTCTTTTGATGCCCCTGGTCCGCTTTCACATGAGAATCCTTCAGTGGCTTCTATTGTCCTTCCAACAGCTCCCCATGTGTCATATGATCATGATTACAGACGTATACAAAAGACACCTTTCTTGGTGGATGGTCTCCCCTCTAGTGACTCAGGGCAGACCCTTTATTCAGCCCCCTCCGGTTACTATAGTGACCATAGACTCCTCCCTGATAGGTTGGGGTGGGCATTATCAGGAAAGGACAGTCCAAGGCACTTGGCAGACTCACGAGTACCATCTGCATATAAACGTTGTAGAAATGAGTCGTGCTCCTAGCGTTGCAAGCTCTTCAGGACCGTCTTCCCTTCTGGGACCATTGCAATACAATTGGACAACATGTCAGTGGTGTGGTAATCAGTAAGCAGGGCAGAACCAGGTCCTACCCCCTATGTCAAGAAGCGCTCAGACTCTGGCAGGGGGCGATTTCCTCCCAATGATTTCTGATTGTGACGCCACATCCCTGGGACTTCAACATCATAGCGGATAGGCTCAGCAGAGCTATTCTCATGCCTCACGAGTGGTCTCTGAGTCAGGTAGTTGTGGATCTGATCTTCCGCAAATGGGGACAGCCTTGCTGCAACCTTTTTGCCACCCCCTTCAACACCAAATGCAGCAACTACTTCTCCCTTCTTCCGCTTCCAGGTCACTCTCCCAGAGATGCTCTAGTCCACGATTGGCCCCAGGGACTTCTTTATGCCTTCCCTCCGTTTCCCCTGATACCAAAACTCATACAGAAAGCAATTTCGTTGGGTTGCAAAATGATCCTCATTGCCCCCTACTGGCCTCGTCAGATACGGTTTTCATTCCTGCACCGTTAACTTCTCGAGCAGCCCTGGACTCTGGATCCGATTCCAGACCTACTGATCCATCAGTCAGGAGGGCTGCATCAATCCCTTCAAACACTCCAGCTTCTTACAGCTTGGTTGCTCCACTTCCAACCTTAGCCAGGCTTCCCAGCATTTCCCCGGCAGTACGCGACATTATTGTCTCCTCCCATAAGTCTGCCACTAGAAGGACTTATGCTAGCAAATGGAAACGTTTTTCTTGTTGGGCAGAGGCCAGGAACATAGATCCCTTCACAGCCCCTCTCCAAGAAATCTTGGAGTTCTTAACAGAACTCTTTCATTCGGGGTCTGCTTCTGCTACAATCAGAGTTCAATTAGCGGCCATTTCAAATTTTCATGTTGGGTGGTCTGATGCAAACATTATGTCTCAGAAGCTATGTAAAGCCTTTCTAAGAGGGACTACTCTCCTTAGACCCCCATTGAGAGATCCCCCTCCTCCTTGGGACCTTAATCTGGTACTAACATCCTTGATTATGCCCCCCTTTGAACTTGCAGCGTCCTGTTCCATTAAGTTTCTATCTTGGAAAACTCTTTCTGGTAGCTATTACTTCAGCCAGACGAGTCTCTGAATTTCAGGCACTATGTGCCCGTCCGCCATACTTTTAGTATTTCATAAGGACAGGGTTGCTCTGAGGACTTAATCCCTCTTTTCTTCCGATAGTCTGCTCAGAAAATAATTTGAATCAATCTATAGACCTACCTGTGTTTTTTTCCTAACCACACCAACAAGGCAGAATACAAGTTACATCAATTGGATGTTCATAGACAATTGCGTTTCTACCTGCATAGGACGAAGGATATTAGCAAGTCTGACCAACTGTTCTCCTATGCTCGAGGCAAACAGGTTCTCCCAGTTTCCAAAGTGACCTTATCCAGGTGGTTATCTCACATTATTACCTTTATCAACTAAGGAACAAAGACTTGCCTATCAAACCGAAGGGTCATTCTACTAGGGCCTTAGCCACCTCTGTAGTCTTCCAGTCTAGGTTGCCATTGGACTCTTATCTGTGCCGCTGCTACGTGGGCAAATCTTCATACCTTTATTTCTCATTACAAGTTGGATTTGGTCTCCAGGAGTAGAGCTAACGTTGGTTCCACTGTTCTGAAGAGTCTGTTCCAATGAGCCACCCAGGATTGTAGGTGCTAGGGACGCTGTCCCAACCAGCAAGAGTGAAGGCGAGATTGACAATTAACATAAAGAAGTTATGTACCTACCATAACGTTCCATGTTAGTTGTCTTCATCTCGCCTTCTTTCTTGCGTCCCCCCCCCCCCATCCCCCTATCCTATTGGACCGAGAGGACTTCAGGTTTCACTGGCTGAGTATTCTCTGGTTTGTTTCCTTTACTGACTTAGAGAATAGGACAGGTATGTTTAACCTTTTGTTTGGAGGGATCCTTTCTATAGCTATGTCTGCGGTTAGCTATTTCAAATGAGATCTGGGTAGCTAGCGCTAGGCATCATGGGATAAGGGGTAGCCTCGAGCCAGTAAACAGCTCTCGAGCTATAGAAGATGGCCGAGTCAGAGCCGAGGATTGGCCCCGATCCCAACCAGCAAGAAAGAAGGCGAGATGAAGACAACTAACATGGAACGTTATGGTAGGTATATAACTTCTTTTTTCCTTTCTTGGAAGGGAAAGCCCCCTGTAAGGGGCATTCCTTTCCCATAAAAATCAATTGCATCTCATTCCTCAGATACTGTAAGACCTTCGGAACTTGGTAACTATAGAATCTGTCCCTCGAGGACAGGGAGGAAAAAGGCCTCTACTTGAGACCATTTCTGGTCCCCAAAAAAGATGGGCCTTGGAGACCAATATTAGATATGTCCTTTCTAAACCTATTCCTAAATGTTCCATCATTCAGAATGCTATCCCTTCAAAGTCTACTCCCACTATTGCCTGCCCAGGCCTTTATGGCCACACTAGATTTAAAGGAAGCCTATTTCCACATCCCCATAAAACACTCCCACAAAAAATTCTTGCGTTTCACTGGGCCCTGCTCTCACTTTCAATTTATAGCTTTGCCCTTTGGTTTATCTACTGCACCCAGGGTATTTACAAAATGCCTAGCCCCAGCTATAGCCTTTTGCAGAACCAAAGGTATCCAAATCTATCATTATGTAGACGACATCCTCATTCTAGCAGAAGGAGAGGACACCCTTCAAAACCATCTTAGGTTCACCACTTCCCTGCTTCAAAGCCTGGGGTTCACCCTCAACATCCAAAAATCATCCTTAACCCCCCAGCAGGACAAAATCTTTCTGGGCTGCAGGATCAGAACAGACCTGATGTGGGCTTTCCTCCCTCAAGACAAAGTTCTTTCCCTCTCTACCCACTTCCAAAGCCTTTTAGAGGTTCAACAGATATCTGCAAGACAATACTTGCAAATCCTGGGGCTAATGGCAGTCGTCATACTTATGCTGCATTTAGCCAGAATGCACATGCGAAAACTGCAATGGTACTTGAAAAATGTGTGGTCACAACACCAACATTCTCTAGAGTGCCAAATTACACTCTTGCCATGCCTCAAAGCAGAACTAAGGTGGTGGATTCAACAAATATTGAACCTGGGGCTTCAACTCCTACCACCCACCCCAACCTAGCACATGCATACAGATGCATCAGACCTAGGGTGGGGGGCTACTATGAAAGGCTTCATGGTACAGGAGTCCTGGCACCCTACCCTCCAAAAGAAACACATAAATGTGAGCGAAATGACCCCAGTTCTTCTGGCCCTGAAAGCCTTTCTCCCTATCCTGCAACCAGGCCCCCTTTCAAATCTTCACAGAAAATACCACAGTCGTGGTATCTCAACAAGCAGGGTGGGACCAAGGCCTACCTCCTCTGCCAGATAACATTACAAATTTGGGACCTTGCCTCCAGAAATAGCTTATCCCTTCAGGCAACATACATCCCTTCCCAGGACAACAAATGCTCCCTTTCTACAACATGAATGAATGCTGAACAGGGACATTTTTCTAGACATTGCCCACTTTCCCCAGAACAGACAATTGAATAAATTCTGCACCAAGGATCACTCTTCACTTGCCTGGAGGTTAGATGCCTTCAACATTCCATGGAAGGGGCGGTTTCTTTATGCATTTCCACCCTTCCCTCTCATTCAAAAAGTCCTCCTGAAAATCAGGAGGGACAAACAAAAAATCTTGCTGGTGACTCCCTATTGGCCAAGCCAGCACTGGTTCCCCCTACTTCTCTCATTAGCCAAGGACAATCACCACAAGTTAGCCCACAAGGTGGACCTACTCACACAGCAAAAGGGAACTCTAATTCACCCTGTCCAACAGATGTTAGGTCTAACACTCTGGGTGATAAACTTTTAATTCCTTTCAGACACCACTACTCAAAGGACGTGCTTTTAGTCCTGAGGGAGACCAGGAAACCTACTATAAGGAGATCCTACTTATCAAAATGGGAAAGATTCTCCAACTGTTGTCTCCATAAGGACAGGGATCCCTGTCAGGCAGATCCCCCCCTTAGTCCTTACTTATAAGTGTGAACTCATTAAGGCTGGTCTTTCGTACTCTTCAGTGAAAGTCCACCTATCCGCAGTTTCTGCCGGTCTACCATTAGAACCCCCTTTACTAGCCAGGCTAGATATCAAATTATTCCTAAAAGGGGTCTTGCACATCAGACCACCAAGAAACCCCATCTCACTCCCTGGGGCCTAAACTTCATCCTGGAAAAACTAACACTGCCCCCATTCGAACCTACTAGTGCTGCAACGCTCCAAATGCGCACATGGAAGACTCTACTGCTGATGGCGCTTACCTCAGCTAGAAGTTTAATGGCCTGCTCTCCCTATTGCTACCTTCCACAAGGATAGGGTGACCCTACGTACTAATCCTTCCTTCATGCCTAAAGTGGTCAATGAACTGTCCCTAAACCAATCCATTCACCTGCCCACTTTCTTCCCTTCTCCAACCAATGACAGTGAGAGGATACTCAATTCCCTGGATGTGCACAGACAACTAAGTCCATCAGAAAATCAAACCATCTCTTTGTATCCTTCCACCCTAGGGCCCCAGGCAAGGCAGTCTCCAAACAAACCATTTCCTGTTGGATTAGAAAAACTATTTGCTTCTGCTACTCCCACTCCCACTATGGCAAGAACCTACACCAGGAAGTAAGAGCTCACTTTACCAGGGCCATGGCAACCTCCAAAGCCTTCTTCAAAGGCCTAGACACAGCCTCCATCCTGGAAGCAGCCACCTGGTCCACTGTACACACTTTCACCAGACACAGCAAATTGGACCATGCCTCCAGAGCCTGGGCAGGGTTTGCTAGAGCAATCCTGCAGAGCTTTGTGGAATCGGCTACCTCTACCTCCACCTTTCCCTCTAACTAAGCTGTGGTACTCTCCCACACTAAGAATACTGCAACATAGGAATAAAAGGACATAGAATAGTTGTGTAAAATCTTATCATAACCATAGATTTCCTTCTCTTCCATGTTGCAGTATTCCTTACCACCCACCTACCCCCCTTTTTTTACTATTGACCTGCCTAATGGGCATTCTGAGGCACTCCCCTAGACTTGAGTCAGACTAGCCAGCATATGGCACTTTGCACCTCTTGTTGACATCACTTGTTACTCTCTATTGGACTGTTTGACTGAGCATTTATGATGTTCATCGTGTTACCCTGCTGCAGTCATCACACTTGGGGTTATCCTGTCGTCAGGCGGTCCCGCATTCGGCCGGATTTCCAAAGTCTTGGTCCGACGTCGGTTGCTGTCGCCTCATCCCTGACGTCAGTGCACCAGGGGTGCATATACTGCAACCGACGCCATTTTCTTCAGTCTTTCTTGCCGCACGGTGCCCGAAGCAGAAGCAGTTCGCAAGTGCCGGTCGGCCAACTCCTGAGATTGTCAAATTCGAATTTCAGACCGAAGTCTTCTATAAAGCTAAGTACCCCGTTGGGGAAACTTTTCTTGCCTCAGACCGATGTCAGAAAAAGTTAACAATTGTATTTCTTGTGGGAAGCAAATATCTCATAAGGATTTTCATTCTTATTGCATACCTTGCCTAGGCCCTGATCACGACGTCACTTCTTGTCGTTTTTGTGCTAGGTTTAATAAGCGTACTATTAAAAGGCGATTTGATTTCGCATGACACTTTTTTGGTAGAAAATTTAACTATAACATGCCGTCGGAGCTACTGACTACCGGCGTGCACAAAAAACGCAGGGACAAGGACCGACAGCCAAGGCCTAAACCGATTCAGAGGCCTCGGTTGATCCGGTCTCCGGTTATCAGTGAGTCCGACGCAGCCCCTGACTACCGCAGTCATGGAACCCGAGACCGCTACGGATATTTTGACGGAATGTACTAGGCCGACGCAGCCTTTTACTTCAGGCCCTTCCGATGATCCTTCTAAGGACGTCGGTGCTTCGGAAACGCCATCGGTTTCCGAGGGTGTTTTCAGACCGACGACTCTCAGTCAAAACGTTTTCTAAGTCTAAGACTCCTTCTAAAGCTAAAAAGACTACACTTCAGTCTCCTGTTCAAGGCCCTACGCCCAAGAAACAGATGCTCGAAATGGCTGAAGATTTGATTTCTGTTATCAGGGGTTCACAGCCTCCTCTTGACAAAAGGCCTAGATAAGAGGAAGATTCTGCTGCTTCTGAGCAACTGTCTATTTCTTCGGATTCCTCTGAAGACCAAGACTATTCCTACTCTCCTTATGAAGATTCTGATGCTGAGGACTCTATTCCCTCAGCTTCCCCTCCTGAAGACTACTCTTTTGGGGAAACTTTACACACTATGAGGTAACATTTCCACTGGGAAGGTCAGGATTTCTCTGATTCCAAGAAAAGGCTCAAGAGTTTTTTACTCCCCCAACACAGACCTCTAGCCATCCCACCTGTTTTGGATATTGTGGATTATGTCTATTTAGAATCCAGTTTCAACCCAGACTCTCTACTTCCTGCTCCTGCTAAGCCTGACAGATACTACAGAGTACCTGATTCCCACAAATTTCTTTACAAAAGCCCAGTAGCTGACCCAGAGACTATCTCCCAGGGTCCCAAGGGGGCTAAGGCTTCCATGGCTAAAAACCCAGTACCTTCTGAGAGGGACTCAAGAGCACTAGACAGGTGGGGGGAAAAAGGTTTACACCTCAGCCACATTAGCTATGAGAGCACTAAATTGTCAATTTCATGTGCTCAAGTATCAGCAGTTTCTAATCTCTCAGTTAAAACAAAAGATAACCTCCCTTTCCCAACAATCTGAATTGAAAGAAGTACAGGATTTGTTGCACGCCACCGAGCAGGTGGGCAAACATACCTTACAATGTGGGTTTGATTCTTTGGAGGCCTCCTGCAGAGCAGCTGTCACTGGATCAGTTATACGTAGGCATGCCTGGTTAAAGGAACAAAGTCTACCTGATTATGTCAAAGCAAAACTATTGGATGCACCCTTACAGCAGGATGTTCTTTTTGGAGTTAAAGCAGAAGTGCTAAAGAAAATGGAAGATAAGGCAAAATCAATGCAGACAGTCAAAGATTTCCTACAGGTACAACCCTCTCGCTTCAGCAGAAACTGGCCAACAAAAAAATTGGTCCTTTCCAGCCACTGACAGACCTCAGAGGGGTAAATACAGGCTCCCAAGGGGCAGAGGACAACCACAAGCCCAGTATAAACCTCACCAATGGGGCACTCCAACACAGAAAGGAGGAGAAGACAGGTCTCAACCCACCAGAAGGCAAACTCAATGACTTGCACCTCAACTGGCCAAACAAAGCTCTTTTGCTAGCCCCCTTGGGGGGGAAACTAGCACTTTTTGCAGACAACTGGCACATGGTCACAAAGGACAAATGGGTCCTAGACATAGTTTTACGAGGATACAGATTCCACTTTCACACCTTGCCAATGAAAAGAGGAATGCCAAGCCTGCCACTAAATCAAAGGGCAGAGGCTCAAAAACAAATTACAGCTCTCATGGCCATGAGAGCGATTCAACGGGTACCGATTCAAGAGCAAGGCCAAGGATTTTACTCAAGGCTCTTTCTAGTACCCAGAAAGGACAATGCTTGGAGACCAATTCTGGATCTTTCAATTCTAAACACTTACCTACAAGTCCCAAAATTCAAGATGCTAACACTACAGCAGCTACTTCTCATGTTGGGCAAGGAAGCATGGCTAGTAACGTTGGACCTCAAGGAGGCATACCTGCATGTCCCTATCAGACAAAGTTGCAGAAGATACCTCAGTTTCATTGCAGGTTCAACCCATTACCAATTCTCTGCACTGCCCTTTGGCTTATCTATTGCGCCGAGTTTTCACAAAATGCCTGGCACCAGTAATTGCATACTGCAGACAAAGAGGAATTCAAATATATCCATACCTGGACGACTGCCTCATCCAAGCAGAAAGAAAAGACATTCTCTTACATCATCTGGCTTTTGTGAAGCATCTACTAAATTGTCTGGGGTACACAGTAAACGAAAAGAAGTCAAAACTAGTACCCTCACAAAAAATGACATTCCTGGGTGCCAGCTTGGACACAACGGCCCAGAAGGCTTATCTTACACCAGACAAGCAACTACAACTGACTCAGTATTTCAAGACAATGGCAACAAAGACCCAATTAACTGCAAGAAAAATTCTGCAGGCTTTGGGCTTCATGGCATCTTGCATTCTGATACCATTTGCAAAACTGCATATGAGGAAATTAGTGGTACCTAAAAAGTGTATGGTCTCAACACAGCCACAGCTTGGACACAGTGATATCTCTCATTCCCTGCCTTCAACAGGAATTTCTATGGTGGGCACAGGCATGTCACCTCAACAAGGGTCAGCCTTTCACCTTGCCCCCAACCAGGCAAACTATCACAACAGACGCCTCAGACTATGCCTGGGGGGCACACATGGCAGGGCAATGCATTCAAGGCCTATGGACTGCAGATCCAAGAAAACTGCACATAAATCAAAAAGAGATGCTAGCTGTACAGAAAGCTCTGACAGCCTTCAAGGGTCTTCTACATCCAGGACAACTTGCAATAAAGACGGACAGCACCACAGTAATGTGGTACATAAACAAGGCGGCACACATTCCTACCCTCTTTGCAGGCAAGCAATAATCTTATGGAACACAGCTCTGGCCTACCAAGTCCAGTTACAAGCTCAATTCCTGCCAGGGCAGAAAAACACATTGGCAGACGACCTAAGCAGAAACATCAAAGATCCCCACGATTGGAAGCTAGACCCACAAATATTTACAATGATAACTCAAAAATGGGGCCTACCAAATATAGACCTGTTTGCCAGTCCTCAAAACTACCAACTGACAAAATTTTGTACAAGGACATTCCACCATCAAGCTTGGAAAGTGGACGCTCTCTCCTTCAGTTGGAAAAACCTGACAGCATATGCCTTTCCTCCATTACCTCTTCTCACAAAGGTTCTTTTGAAGGTCAAAAAGGAGAAACCTCGACTGATTCTCATAGCCCCAGACTGGCCACGCCAGCACTGGTACCAGCTATTGAAGAATATGGCTCACAGCCCACCATGGATATTGCCTCAAATACCTAATTTTCTCACGCAGCAAAACAAACAGATTCTACACAGCCAGCTAAAAACCTTAAACCTGGCTGCATGGCGAATCTTTTAAACATCCAACCAGCCCCTCTTTCACAAGCAGTTCTGGATGTTATTCTGGAAGCCAGGAGGCCAAGCACCAGGAAGGCTTACTCGGACAAATGGAAAAGGTTTTCTGCCTGGAACCAAGCTAAAGGCCAAGACGCAACTCAGCCTCATATGCCTCACATTCTGCAGTATTTAGCAGAGATGTTGCACAAAGGACTTTCCTTCTCCTCAATTAAAATCCATGCTTCAACTATTTCAGCTCACTACGACACGAATCTACCTTTATTTTCACATCCTCTTCTAAAGCAGTTCCTTAGAGGGGCAAAAAACATTAGACCACCTAGAAGAGCTCCTACACCAACATGGGACCTCAACTTTGTTCTGGAAAAACTAACGTTACCTCCCTTTGAACCAGCTTTCTCTGCAGACAGTCAGTTCCTATCTTGGAAGACTGCCCTGCTCCTGGCAATAACTTCTGCTAGGAGAGTTTCAGAATTACAGGCACTAATGGCAGTGGAACCTTTCCTCATTTTCCATCAAGACAGAGTTTCTCTACGAACTAATCCTTCCTTCATGCCTAAGGTGGTTTCCAATGTAGCTTTAAATCAAACCATCCATCTACCCACCTTCTTTCCCAATCCACAGAACAAAGGTGAGAGACTCTTGCATTCCTTGGACATTCACAGGCAGCTTTGTTACTACTTGGACAAAACTAAGGCTTTCAGAAAAACTGACCAGCTCTTTGTATCCTATGCTACAGCTTCTCAAGGGAGGGCTATATCCAAACAAACCATTTCTAAATGGATAGGCCATTGCATACGGTTCTGTTATACCCATCATGGGAAGCCAGTTCCTACTACCATTAGATTCCACTCTACCAGGGCAACAGCTACCTCTACAGCCTTTCTCAGAGGAGTCCCTACCAAGGAAATTTTAGAAGCTGCAACTTGGAGTTCAGTACACACCTTCACCAAACACTATCACCTACCTCTTTATTCTAAGTCCAGGGCAGGCTTTCCCACTGCAGTTCTGCAGGGCCTCATTGCCTCCACTAACCCTCTGTGATACCTCCACCCTACCTTAGCTTTGGGACTCAACCCAAGTGTGATGACTGCAGCAGGGTAACACGATGAACATAGTACAGTTTTGTACCTACCATAAATGTAGATGTTCGAGTGTTCACCCTGCTGCAGTCCAGGATGTCCTTCATGGATGCATCTGCAGTCATAACAAATGGGTTGTCCTGTCGTCAGGCAGCCCTTCGGTCGGCCGGATTCCAAAGTCTGGGTCCGGCTTCGGCTGATGTCGCACTTCACCCGACGTCATCGTATAAAGGCATCAGCCGACACCATTTTCCCCAGTCTTTCTTGCCGCGTGGCGCCCGAAGCAGAAGCTGTTCGCAAGTGCCGGTCGGTCAGATCCAGAGATTACTACTACCGAATACTACTTCGAAGACTTCTAAAAAGCTAAGTACCCCGTTGGGGACTCTTTCTTGCCTCAGCCGATGTCAGAAAAAGTCAATAACTGTTTAACTTGTGGGAAACAAATACCTCATAAAGATTTCCACTCTTACTGTCTGCCTTGCTTAGGCCCAGACCACGACGTAGCAGCCTGTTCGGCCTGTGCTTCCTTCAACCGACGAACGCTTAGGCGTCGGTCGGAGTTTGCTGAACAATTTTTCGGCTCAGATTTTGCTTACATTATGCCGTCGGATCCTCCGACTACCCAAATTATTAAAAAACGCAAAGAAAAAGACCGACACTCGCGGTCCGCGGTTTCGGCCGAAACCACGGTTAAGCAAGCCGCGAGTGTCTCTGTTTCGGCCGAAACCGAGAAAACTGGCCAATCTTCAGCCGAATCCATGACTACTACTGAGGCTCCTGCTACCTTACTTGAATTGGCCTCAGAAATTTTGCCTACAACTGTGGTTCCTAGTGATTTATCAGACACCATCTCTTTGGATGTCTCTACCCCAGCACGTGATGCTGCTAGGCCTCCTGCAGCCATGTCTATTAAGGCCTTTGCCAGGGCTAAAGCAGCCAAATCTGCTAAATCAGTGCCTGTTAAGCTCCCCTCACACAGGCCCACTTCTAGTTCCCAAATGCTTACTCTGGCAGAAGATTTAATATCCTTAATTAAGGGATCCCAATCTCACCCAGACAGGGCCTCTCAACCCCCAGAAAAAAGACCTAGAGCAGAGCCCCCCGAGCCAGTGTCCACTGATGATTCTGTGGATGACTCAGACATTACAGACCAGCCAGAGGCTCCTTTTTCTACTTATGAAGATTCCGATGCTGAAGAATCCATTCCAGCTGCCTCTCCACCAGAGGAATTTTCCTTTGGGGAAACCTTACATGCCATGAGAGAACAATTCCAATGGCAGGGACAAGATTTCTCAGATTCAAGAAAAAGGCTTAGGACTTTTCTGCACTTACCACAACATAGGCCCTTAGCTATACCTCCTGTACTGCCTGTTGTGGATGATGCATTTAATGATGTTTGCACTGCTCCTGATTCTTTACCTCCAGCCCCTGCCAAACCAGATAGATTTTACAGGGTGCCAGACACTCATCACCACCTATACAAGGCTCCACTTGCAGACCCCAAACTATATCCCAGGGGCCTAAGGCAGTAGCCTCGACCACAGCAAAACCCTACTCCTTCTGAAAGGGAATCCAGGTCCTTAGAGAGATGGGGGAAAAAAGTTTACACCTCTGCTACTCTCTCAGCTAGAGCTTTAAACTGTCAAGTTTCATATGATCCAATACCAAGAGTTTATGCTTGATCAGTTAACTAAAAAACTGTCCTCTGATGAATCCTTAGATAAGAAATATGTATTAGAAATGGTGAATAACATCCAACAGGTTAGTAACCATTCCTTAAAATGTGGCTATGATGCACTGGAGGCTTCATTTAGATCAGCCATGACTGGCACAGTGATAAGAAGGCATGCATGGTTGAAAGAACAGGTCTTACCGGATCATGTTAAAGCAAAGCTATTAGATGCTCCTATGGATAAGGCCAGTCTATTTGGTACACCTGCCCAGCAAGTAATGAAGAAAATGGAAGAAAAGGCAAAATCTGTACAAACAGTTAAAGATTTCTTACAGGTTCAGCCCCCAAGGTTTAGCAGGAACTGGCCTGCCAAAAATTGGTCCTTTCCTGACTCCACAAGATCCCAAAGGGGCAGGAATAGACGCTCTAGAGGCAGACATCAATCCAGAGGAGGTGCCTACAGAGGACGACAGTGGCAAGGCAATAACCGAGGCACAGACACAACCACTGCCACTGCAACAGGACAATCACAGTGACTTGGCTCTGACACCGCCTACCAGGGAGCAAATAGTAGCACCTTTAGGCGGAAAGTTAGCCTTATTTTCGAAAAATTGGCACTATATCACAAAAGACAAGTGGATTTTGCAAACCATAGACCAAGGCTACAGGTTCCACTTCCACACCTTACCAGTAAAAAAGAGGAATGCCAAACCTACCTCCAAATCAAAAATAGAAGCTCTACAGCAGATAGCGGAATTATCAAAGATGAGAGCTGTGGAAAGAGTACCAATAACAGAACAGGGCAAAGGATTCTACTCCAGACTCTTCCTAGTACCAAGAAAAGAGAAAAGTTGGAGACCTATTCTCGACCTGTCCGTCTTAAACACATACATCATTGTCCCAAAATTCAAAATGCTGACCCTACAGCAACTCCTTCCCATGCTGGGCAAGGAGTGTTGGCTGGTAACTCTAGATCTCAAGGAGGCATACCTGCACGTCCCCATTCGACCAAATTGCAGAAGATACCTCAGATTTCTTGCAGGATCAGAGCATTATCAATTCTCAGCATTGCCCTTTGGCTTATCTACTGCGCCCAGAGTATTCACAAAATGCCTGGCATCAGTAATCGCTCACTGCAGACTACAGGGAATCCAAATTTATCCATACCTGGACGACTGCCTGTTACAAGCGGACAACAAAAGCAAGCTGACAACAGATTTACAAAGGGTCATTTACTTGCTACGAGCCCTGGGATACACAGTCAATTTACAAAAGTCAAGGCTGATACCATCCCAAACAAGAACATTCTTGGGCGCAGAATTGGACACAGTAAAACAAATGGCATTCCTAACTACAGAAAAACAAAAAGAGCTCCCTCTTTACTTCTTGGCATTAACAAAACAGAACAAACTAACAGCAAGAAAAGTTCTGCAGGCCTTGGGCTTCATGGCATCATGCATAATCTTGGTCCCACATGCCAGACTGCATATGAGAAAGCTACAGTGATACCTAAAGAATTTATGGTCTCAGCACAGGCACAGCTTAGAAACAGAAATCCCACTAATCCCATGCCTAAAACAGGAGTTCCTATGGTGGGCTCAAGCATGCCAGTCAAACCCAGGCTTACCCTTCCACAACTTTCAAGCAAGCCAAACCATCACAACGGACGCCTCAGACCTAGGATGGGGGGCGCACATGCTGGACAAATGCATACAAGGGTTGTGGACTACCAGCTGCACCTGCACATAAACCAAAAAGAAATGCTGGCAGTAAAACTGGCAATCCAAACATTCAGACCATTCCTCAGAAGGCTATTTGATGATAAGGACAGACAACACCACAGTCATGTGGTACATCAACAAACAGGGAGGCACTCATTCATACCCCCTATGCAGAATGACTTTGGACCTTTGGAATCTGGCTCTCAGCTACAACATCCAGTTACAGGCAATATTTGTGCCGGGAAAAGAGAACACCCTAGCAGACATGTTAAGCAGAACCACTTCGGATGCTCACGAATGGATGCTACACCCGGACATCTTCAAGGCCATCCCAAAGAAATGGGGAATGCCACAAATAGATCTATTCGCTTCCCCACTCAATCACCAGCTCAAAAAATTCTGCACAAGGACATTCCACCCACTTGCATGGAAGGTGGACTCTCTATCCTTCAGCTGGGCAGGCCTGACAGCATATGCATTTCCACCTCTTCCCTTGATACACAAGGTACTATTGAAAATCAAAGAGGAACGTCCAAAGATAATCATGATAGCTCCGAATTGGCCAAGACAACACTGGTACCCACTGCTGAGGAGCATGTCTCGGGAAAGAATGTGGTCAATACCCCTGATGCCTTTGATGTTAACTCAGAACAACTACAACATCATGCATCCAAACCTAAAAACCTTGCAACTGACTGCCTGGAACATCACATAGCAGCAACTAACCCAGACCTTTCACAAAGGGTTAAAGACATTATCCTTGAAGCCCGCAGACCTTCAACAAGAAGGAACTATGCAGGAAAATGGAAAAGGTTTGTCATTTGGAGTACTGAAAGAGGAAAAGATGTGTCGAACATAGATATTGCTAACATTCTGGAGTACTTGGCAGAGCTTCTACATACAGGCCTGTCCTACTCCTCCATCAAGATACATGCATCAGCTATTTCAGCAGAATACAGCTTGATCCACCTCTCCTTTCGCATCCTCTACTCAGGCAGTTCCTCAGAGGGATCAAGAATGTAAAACCTCCTAGGAAACCACCATTACCAGCATGGGACTTGAACTTTGTGTTAGAAAAGTTGACACTCCCTCCGTTTGAACCAGCAGCAACAGCAGATCTGCAACACCTGTCATGGAAAACTGTTTTCCTACTGGCAATTACCTCAGCAAGGAGGGTTTGAACTACAGGCCTTAATGGCAGTGCAACCCTTCCTAATCTTCCATCAAGATAGGGTGCCCATGAGAACTAATCCTACATTTATGCCTAAGGTGGTATCCAGAGTGTCTTTAAACCAGGCAATCCACCTACCTACCTTCTTTCCCAATCCACAAAACAGGAGAGAAAGACTACTGCATACCTTGGATGTACATAGACAGTTACGCTACTACCTGGACAGAACCAAAAGTAACAGAAAAACAGACCAGCTTTTAGTAGCCTATGCAACAGGAAGGGAAGGAAAAGCAATTTCCAAACAGACAATCTCCAAATGGATAGGAAATTGCATAAGATTCTGTTACTCCTACCATGGAAAACCTATTCCACAGAACATAAGACCTCACTCTACAAGGGCTACAGCCACTACCACAGCTTTCTTACGAGGAGTGGCAACCAAGGACATTATTGAGGCGGCTACTTGGACCTCCGTGCATACATTTGCCAAGCATTATAATTTACCTCTATACTCTAGATCCCGAGCAGGGTTTGCCACTGCTGTACTTCAAGGGATCCTAACTACACCATAATTTTTCTTCCTCCACCCCTAGTTTGGCTATGGTATTCTACCCATTTGTTATGACTGCAGATGCATCCATGAAGGACATAGTACAGTTTTGTACCTACCATAAATGTAGATGTCCGAACTGGATAGCATCTGCAGTCAGGATTACCCACCCTCCTTCCCCTCTGTGGTACTCCTAGGGTATTTACCCTCCTAATAGCTAGCTGGGGGGGAGTCTCTTATGGTGTATTTGTTTGTATATATGTACATACATGCTTATTTTTTGTGTTTGCCTTCTGCTTTTTTGGAAACATTGGCATTTCTCCAAAATTTAGCCTTCCAAGAGGGCAACTGGCATCTGGGGCAAGAAACACTGAGGAAAATGGCGTCGGCTGATGCCTTTATACCCGAAGACCAGCAGAGATGACGTCGGGTGAAGTGCGACATCAGCCGAAGCCGGACCCAGACTTTGGAATCCGGCCGACCGAAGGGCTGCCTGACGACAGGACAACCCATTTGTTATGACTGCAGATGCTATCCAGTTCGGACATCTACATTTATGGTAGGTACAAAACTGTACTTTACCCTCCCTCCAACCCCTCTGATCTTTTGGCTAAATCTCTGCTATGCCTTACTGATGTATTTGCTTATAGCTGAAGGGATTTCAGTGTTCACACCATTTGGTACTAATTTTGATCACCTTTTTGGGGGCACCTGACATCTGGGGCAAGAAACTGAAGAAAATGGCGTCGGTTGCAGTATATGTATCCCTGGCGCACTGACGTCCGGGATGAGGCGACAACAACCGGCGTCGGACCAAGACTTTGGAAATCCGGCCGACTGCGGGACCGCCTGACGACAAGATAACCCCAAATGTGATGACTGCAGCAGGGTGAACACTCAAACATCTGCATTTATGGTAGGTACAAAACTGTACTTTCTGAGGTCTGTGCATGCAGACGTCACATTTAAGTTCCCTGGTTTATGGCCCTACGTGTGATGTCCCACTCACCTACAGCAGCCAGGCTTAAGCTTTTGTATAGGAGACTACGTCTGGGCCGCCTGAGGCGGGGAATCCCACACTAAGAATACTGCACCAGGGAAGAGAAGGACATCTATGGTTATAAGATTTTACACAGCTATTCTTTCTGATTTCTAGAACATGCGTTTCTGTTTAGGTGAAGCGGTCCAAGAGAGGTGAGCCATGCATAGCATGGGAAGTGAAGTAGAGATCACGTCTCAGGAGTCTGACACTAAATAAATAGACTGGCAGAGCTTTTAGTGCCTCAGAAAACCTGAGCATACTTTGAGATCTTTTTGAAGAAATATTGAGGTCTGTCAAGCTGGTTTAGGTGCTTAGTGAGTTACATGCCTAAGTGTACATTATATTCGATAATATCCTCATAAGAGATGAATAAAGTTGGATGGTAACTTTGGACCTTGAGGAAATGTTACTAAGGATAAGCTGTGCAAAATCACCACAAAGACATAGTGGTGAAAGGAGAGTCTGCTCATTACAGCCAACTGTGCTTTCAGGCGTTTCTGCAGTTACCTCCTGCTGTGCCTCTAGGTGTCAAATATTGCTTGTTCATATTTACATTAATTCCAAAACCATGCTACATGCAAGGTATGGGAATATTTTTAGCTTGAAGCATACTTTATGACAAACACAGTAGTATTGATATTTGACCTCTGTCGATGAGTATTTGTTAGAACGGTCAGGTAATAACTTCAGGTTTTAAAGGCTCAAGCCACACCCACTGGGAGTTAAAGGTACCCTCTCAAAAGACCTGTACTGGATGGAATGGGAGTATGTACCCAAGTCCCTGATGACTCTCGGATATCATGGTAAGGGAGTATTTTTCCTTATTTGTACAGTATTACTGATGGTTCCTAACGAGTAATTCTGATTAATGTTTTAAAAAAAAAAAAACTTTTTATAGATTGTGGAAAACAAATCCTGTTAAGACTTCTGTATTCATTGTTTCTGTCTCTGCTTGGAGCATGACATGGATGCCTGTCTGCACTGCACCCAGGTCATCCAGAAGACATTCTGGAGGAGAAACTGGGTACATGCCTAGTTTCGTGCTGCCAGGGCATTGCCCAAAACCTCCAGGAGCATTTCTGCAGAGCACAGTTATTGACCAAGTGATTTGAGGAGAAGCAATAGGAAATAGAGGATAGTCTGACAGAGGCTAGTGGTTCCTTAGATTCTAGCAACACTGGGCCTGATGCAGCCCCTGGTTTTGGAGTTGGCTGTTTGAAGAGGTTTTTGGCAAAGCCATTCTGCAGACAGGAGTGCCTTCAGCTTCTGGCATGTCCTCACAGACTGAAACAGACCCTGGCTGGCTTTGCAATCTGAGTGTGTCCTGGCTTTTGGCACTCCATTTGTAATTGGCAAGGGAAAGGGCAGTATCCACTGAGATCATAATGAGATTCTCAGAATGGATACAGATCTCAGTCACCTGCCCACAAGCAAAGACCCCTAGTGGTGGTTCATACCAATTAACTGAGGCACAAAACAGACCAAACTGGTGCCAATTGTTTACTTTGACCAAAGCTGAGCAGATCCTCAGCCCAGTTTTCCCTAGCTTCTTCGCAGGATTTGTTCCAGCTTGCTCAAGACAATTTTCCTGAATCCAAGCAGCCAGCTGTGGAAATCCCTTCCAAGAACTAGGAAAAGGATAGAACCTCCTGTGTAAAGGATTCTGGTTCCACGTTTCAGAGGTGAACATTTCTGGCTTATATGGGCCAGATCTCTTCTTTTATATGTTTGACTATGACTCTGACACCATGGGCTTCTTGTACTCTGCCTCATCTCTTGCCCCTAGAAAGCCTGACCAGCTTTACCAAAGATTTTCATACGTTCTCTAAGAAACTTCCAGCTGATCCAACTGCAGTGTCCCTGGATTCTAATAAATATCTTAAGCATTTTCCAGAACAGAAACACTACTGCCAATGACCAAACAGGACTTCCGACCAGTCAGGAGAAGGGTCTATAGTGCAGCTACTCTGGTGTTCATAGCTTTGAACTACCAAACCTATATGTCAGTTATCAACAGTCATCAACAGTCCTAAACCGAGGGGATCACAAATAAGGGTCTGAAACAGGAAGTGATGGAACTATGAACTTTAACCGTGGTTGCAAGGCACTCCAGAAAGTGTGCATAATGAAGCAGCTTGATGCATCATGTACTGCAGCAACAGTTGGATCAGGTCTTTGGAAACACGCCTGGCTGAGGATACAACCCTTGCAGACCATACGAAGGCACAACTCGTAAATACGCCCGTGGCTAGTTGACTCTTCAACCTCATATCGGAGGTTTCTTTGAGTGGTGGAAAAAGCAGGTACCAGAGTTCTGTAGGAACTACCCTTCTAAATCATGGTTTCTCCCAGGCAAGCCCAGCAAGGGAAAGTGGTCCAGGTAAAGAAAAAAAAGGCAAGCAGAACCTAAGGCATCTGGGGGCATCCATTGCCATGACTCCCAGATGGAGCAGCAATGGCTCAGCCAGGCTATCCCATCTTGGGAGGCCATCACTCAGGACCAGTGAGTACTGAACACATTGGAACAAGGCTACAAGCTACAATTTCAAGGCAAACCGAAGTTTAGAGGTGTTTTCCTTCATATCAAAAAATCTGGTAATCCTGATTCTGTCTCTGCCCAAGGATATCTATGGTCCCTGGTCCAGGAGAAAGTACCAGAAGAGGAAGAAAATACATGAATCTATTTCGGGATGCTTTGAGTACCCTGAAAAGAAGGTTCCTGGAGACATGATTATTCCAGAAGTTATAACTGTTCCCCTTCAAGGCCTTTTACTTCAGTTATCCCTCTGGCATTCCTCGTCACTGGGAACCTATAATAAGCCTGCTTTCATATTCCTATTGCCAGGATGCACAGCTGATTCTTAAATTCCCAAACGGGGGAGATTTCCAGTATGCCTTCTTTCCTTTTAGCGCATCTGCTACACCTAGTGTCTTTGCAAAGTGCCTGACTGCAATAAATAGCCTTTTACAGGACAGTGTGTTATCACACTTAACGCTTATAGGTTACTAGGCTAATGGCCCTAGAGCATTTTTAAGCCTAGCCATTCATGCCCCATTTTCCTACTTATTCCTTTCTGGCCTTCCTGGATGGCTGCCTATTTCAAGCAGACCCCATGAAGATGCTTCAAAAGGCCTTGCATGTTTTCAGAGAATGAGTCAACCTCCTGAAGGTGAGCTTTTTTTCCCATCAAGGAAAGTGTGGTTTCTGGGACAGTGCTGGAAACAGACTGGCAGATTGCCTATCCCCCAGGAGATGGCAGATTGCCTATCCCCCAGGAGATGACATGCTCTGTGGCCCCTTTCTTTTAAACTGAGACATTTGTCAGGATTCTAAGGTGGACTGCATCATACATTCTCAGGGTCCCATTAGCAAGACTATATGTGATTAAGTTGCAATGATACCCGAGGACCACATGGTGTCAGCATTTCCAGACATGGAATCTCTATTCCCATTCTACCACACACAAGGAGGGAACTTCTGTAGTCTTGATTACTTAAATGATGAAGAATACCCCATTCCACCCAATATCGACTGTGAAGATGAAAATGGCCAGGTTTTCACTAATCAGCAGGCCCCTTTGGACCAGCCTGGGTGCGGCGGTCGGAACGAATCTGGAACAAGAGGGTGAATTACAACAACAAGTCTGCGACTTATCCACAGAACCAAAAACAGAGGAGGATGCCCCATTCCTTGGACAGGAACTAGAGGAACTGGTAGGTGACTTATGTGCATCTAATTCTTTGTCTTATTATAAAAAAACTGTGCTGGGGATTTCAGAGTATATAATTTTAGTAGTTATAATATAGCTCAGGCCCATGCAGACTTGTTCAGTAAAAGCCTGACATTTATACCTACTACGAGAAGAGCTGATGTGTCTAAAATTTTAATAGACTTGAAATTATATGTGAGAAAGCTGAACCAGTCTGTTTATTTTAACAGCACTTATTCAGTACCAACAAATTTACGCATCCCAGTACTTTCAATCCTGACCTGCATCCTGTGTTAATCTTTGAGGATGCATGTGAACTGGAGACATTTGCTTGAAAATAACACCCTACCCATTTCCTTTAACTTGACATCTGTGCAATGTAATCTAATGGATGACATTAAAAAATCAGGCGCTCTTCGATTCATGCAGCCTGATAAAGGAGGGGGTATCATTATCATGGACCAGGTGGGTTATAACCAACGCATGCTCCAACTGTTATAGGAGGGCTCTTATGTTGAGGCATCCCTGAACAAAATCAGTATTTCATATAAGAGTTTGTGTTTTATATATGTTAACCCAGGGTCAGCTGACTGTGGAGCAGTATAATTGTTTGTAGTACAGCTCCTACGTTGGCCACAATTTTTGTTGTGCCAAAATTACATAAAGACTTGCATAACCCCCCCCCCTTGACCCATTGTTTGTGGCACTTCCTGAAAGACATATTGTATAGCAAAATTTATTGATGAACAACTAAAGCATTATTTGGTTCCTGTTAAACATCTCTGTTGCGATTCTTGGGATTTTTTTGGTGAAATGTAATGACTTAAAACAATTCAGAGAGGGATTTTTTCTGACAATTGATGTAAAAGACGTGTTTACCTGCATCCCCCATATTATTGGGATAGAATGGTTTACTGAATATTTCACTGACTATGTACATGTTGAAATGGTTTTCTATTATGATGGCCAGCATTTTAAACCCGTAGCAGGTGTAGCCATGGGCTCACCTTGTGGGCCATTGTATGCAAATGTGGTAATGTTAGTAGGGGAATTACGCTACTTATTTAATAGTGACTTTTTCAAATATGTTAGGATGTATGTTTTTAGATTTGTTTATTGCTTGACATGGTCCTGTTGATTTAATACCAGATTTTGTACAATCTTTAAATACTACAACTGAGTTTTTGAAGTTTACATACCAGTTAGGTGTGAACTCTATATCTTGGATGTAGAATTAACTAGAATGTAAGCTGGTTTAAAAGCTTGTGTTTTTAAGAAAAAAAAAAACCTATTCAAATAAATATTTGCATTTTACAAGTAACCACCCATACCATGCCAAAAAAGTTGTTATAAAGGGACAGATGGTACGGGCCGCCAGAATGGTAGCAGATATGCTTGACTTCTTAAATGAATTACACTTTATAGGAAACATGTTTGTGAACAGAGGTTACCTGGTGCAGATGGTTAACAATATAAAATTTGAGATCATTAAGAAGAGACCATCAGGCCAGTACATTCCCTTATTACAAAACCATCATGCCAGGGCATTTGGTGAAGTTTATAAAGAAGTTTCTTCTTCTACAAATGGTATCCAAAATGAAATTATAGGAATAATGGCATCAGGCAATAGAATGACACCTTTTTCACAACGAGAAAGTGGTATGCAACAAGCAAAAAATACAAAAAAATGCATTTATTTCTACATTTAATACCCTTAGTAAAAATATAATGGATATTATTAATAAAAATTGGGTATTTATTGGAACGGATAAACAGCTAATGGAAAAAATTGACAATTTTCCTGATTTTGTGTTTAGACGGGATAGCAACCTTAAAGACTGGTGTGACAGTTTATCCCTTTTACATATGCAACCAGTGCAGAAAATGACAGTGTGGAATGTGTTCACAATGCAAGTTTATTTTGAAATATAACTAGGTGCACTTGGGTTCCAAGTGCATTAGTTTCTGATTGTTTTTCTTGCCAAAACAGGAGTGGTTTATGCTGCAAAATGCAGCTCTTATCCTGCATATTATGTGGGAAAGACTGAGCGAAAATTTAAACAACAGGTGTATGAACATATTTGACATGCATGCATGCAGAGACCAGTGCTTTAGTAAAACACTTAATGGAATTCCCAAGTCATAGTTTTAAATATGTCATACTGGAACAGTTGCAAAAAAAAATCCGGGGGCATGGGTTTTTTTGTTTTTTGGGGGGTTTTTTAGAACAGAGAGAGTTGCGGTGGATTTTACACTTGAATGCATTTGCTTATCCAGGGTTAAGTGATGTAGTGTCTATTTCTTGAGTTAAAATTAAAAACCTTTGATAGTTGTAAATAAATATTTATATAAATGTTTTTAAAAAATGCATAGTTAAATGTATTTTATTTTAATATGTTGTTGCTTTAAAATGCTATGTCTTTAAGACTCAAGTGGTTGGGTTGGGCTATAAAAGAGTTTGCCATATGATTTTTTGAATGTCTGAAGAAGGCTGGTATTTTCTAGCCGAAAGCACTTATGGAATAAAATTTTAAAAGGTGTGTGTTTTTTATAAAAAAAAAAAAAAAAAAAAAAAGTGTTTCCCGCAAATTCTGCCTTCTGGATTATTACTGTTTTTCTCAGTTTTTGGTTTTTGTTTGTTTAGAGAGTTGAACCGTCTGATCCGAAGGTCCTGCTGTCCTCTACTCCAACTTCCCTGACCCGATCGGTTCCTGCAGTGAGTCATTATGCTCCATTAGAGTCAAAGCATCTGCATTGAATCTGAGGGGTTGACTTCGACTACAAAGTTTTCAGAGCTTCAGCATTGGATAGCTTAGCTCCAACTCCCCCCTTCGGATATGAGGGTTCAGGGGCCACGGTGGTTGTCTGATCCAAGAGTTTTTGCTCCAGTAGGATTGCCCTCTGTCTCTCCTGGTTTCTCAGCCTTGAGGTGGTGTAGATGGTATTGTCTATACCTAGACTAGCTTCAACTCTTCCTTCTTCGGATCCGTGCTCCCAACCTGCTTTGGATCCTGTGTCTGAGTTTTCTCATCCTACACTTCAGGGGCAGCCAGCCCGGATGAGCTTCCAAGCAGTTTCCACTAGGGAACTTCCCATCTCTTCTGACACTTCTCCAGAGCATCCCACTGAGGAGGTCCCTTGGAAAAGGTCGTGCAAGATGAGGCACCTGGATTCCCCACAGGAATTCCTCAGAGAAGACACTGATTTTGATGAATGGGGAGGGTCCCCTAGATCTTCACTAAGGATGTCTCGTTCGGAGACCTATTAGAGAGCCTTTGCCAAAAAGGTGGATGTTCTTCATCTCACATTGCTGCAGTCCTAACACTTGGGTAGTCCGCTGTCCCAGTCGGCCCGAATACCAAAGTATAAGGCTGACGTCGGTCAAGGCGCATTTGTCTGACATCAGGACGTCAGGGTACAAATGCGCGACGCCATATCCTCAGTCTTTTGCCGCATGGTCCGATGCAGAAGCAGTATTGTGAGTGCAGGTTGGCGTTCTGAAATTTTCTGAAGTCGGAGTTTCAGACCGAATCAAAGTTGGCTAAGTACCCCGTTGGGGATATTTTTGTTTTTCTTGCCTCAGTATTTAACGGATAAAGTGAATAACTGTATTTCTTGTGGGAAACAGATACCTCATAGAGATTACCATACCTTGTGTATACCTTGCTTAGGGCCTGAGCACGGCGTTGTTGGCTGTCGCTCTTGTGCTAGATTTAACAAACGCACTATTAAGAAGATTAGATTGTGCCAGGTTAGTTTTTGGGAAGCGTAATTACAACATGCCGTCGGATGCTCCGGAAAAGCGCAAGGACAAAGCAGCGAAGCCTAGGGTGGAAGAACCGTCTGTCCGACGTCGGTTCTTTAGAGGCTCTGTGGACGGTGGTTCTACCAGAAGTTCCTTTGGATTCTCAGGAGAGACTTTACTGTTACAAGATGTATCCTCTCAGGAGGTAGGCCAGGCTGCAGGGGCTTCTCAGGTAGCTGTTCTCCCCCTTCCTAAGGTGGTCAGGCCCTCCCAAGGCTTCTTCTAGAGGCAGGCCAGGGTTAACTCAGTGGGGGTCTCCCCTAGTTCTTCAGGGTCTCTGCCTAAACATATGCTTAAAATGGCAGAAGATTTGATTACTATGATTAGAGGTTCTATGCCCCCCCCCTGATAAGAGGCCTAGGGTGGAACCTGAGCTTGAGAGTTTTGAGCAGTGTTCGGAGGCTTCTGAGTCTTGACTGAAGACTTGCAGGAGTATCCTCCTTATTCTGATTGTGATGTAGATGACTCTACACCTTCGGCTTCTCCTCCTGAGGATTTTTCTTTTCAGAGACTCTTCATTCCATGAGGAGCATTTTAAATGGGAAGGTCAAGATTTCTCTGATTCCAGGAAAAGGCCCAGCATAGGCCTTTAAGCTATACCTCCTGTTCTGGATGTGGTAGAGGATGTTTTGCAGAGGCTTCCCTGAATCCTGATTCGTTGCCTCCTGCCCCCATGAAACCGGATAGGTATTATAGGGTGCCTGAGGCGCATAAGTATCTTTTAAGAGTCCTAGGGCAGACCCAGAAACTGTTTCTCAGGGCCCTAAAGGTGTTAAGGCTTCTGTTGTTAAAAATCCTGTTCCTTCTGATAAAGAGGCAAGGGCTTTGGATAGATGGGGAAGAAGGTGTATACTTCTTCCACTTTAGCCATGAGGGCTTTGAATTGCCAGTTTCACATGTTGAAATACCAAAATTATCTCCTTTCACAATTGAAGTCTAAGGTAGATGCTCTGGCGGAAGGTATTGAGTGTAAAGAGTTGCAGGATTTAGTTCATGTTTCTGAACAGGTGGGTAGCATTCCTTGCAATGTGGTTTTGATGCTGTACAGGCCTCTTCGAGGGTGGCAGCCACTGGTTCTGTTCTTCCACGCCTGGCTGAGGGATCAGAATTTAGCTGAACATGTAAAGACAAGGATTTTAGATGCTCCTTTACAATCTGATGTGTTATTTGGTGTGCCTGTGGAAGCAGTTTTAAAGAAAATGGAGGACAAGGCTAAGTCTATGCAGACTGTTAAAGATTTTTTGCAGGTTCAGCTTCCAAAGTTTAGTAGAAATTGGCCTACTAAGGGGTGGAGTTATCCTTCTTATGATTCTCAGTCTAGGGTAGATCTAGGCGTGGTAGGGGCAGAGCTCAAGGTTCTTTTAGGCCTAGAACAGGCAGTTCGCCTGCCCAGTCTTCTGGTGAGGGCAGGGGTCAGTCCTTTGTAAGCAGACCCAATGACTTGCCTTTTCAGCTGCCAGAGCCTTCTCGTCTGGCAGCACCTTTGGGAGGAAGGCTGGCACTTTTCAAAGAAAATTGGAGTGTTATTACCCAAGACAGATGGGTATTGGATATCGTTCACCACGGTTACAGGTTTTATTTCCATACCTTGCCTCCTTTCAACGGCATGCAGACATTCCTCCTATACAAAGAAAAGAGGCTCACAAGCAAATTTCTCTGTTACTCCAGATAGGGGCCATTCAGCCGGTTCCTGTGCCAGAAGGGGCCTAGGATTTTATTCTCGCCTGTTCCTAGTACCAAAAGGGGAACACGTGGAGACCAATATTGGATTTGTCTATCCTCAACACTTATCTGGACATTCCCAAGTTCAAAATGTTGGCGTTACAACAGCTTTTACCTCTGCTGGGCAAAGATCACTGGATGGTAACTTTAGATCTCAAGGAGGCTTACCTTCATGTGCCTATCAGACTCAGTTGCAGGAAGTATCTGCGTTTCGAGCTGGAAATTCCCATTATCAGTTCTCTGCATTGCCCTTTGGCTTATCTACTGCGCCCAGAGTATTCACAAAAGTTCTGGCTCCAGTTGTAGCTTTCTTCAGGCTAAAAGGAATACAAATCTATCCTTACTTGGACGACTGTCTGATTCTGGCTCAAGAAAGGCTTCTTCAGCATCTGGAATATGTGATAGCAGTGCTAAGATGCCTGGGGTATTCTGTGAGCGAAATAAAGTCCAGTGTAGTACCCTCTCAAGACATGTGCTTTCTGGGTGTGAGACTGAATACAGCAGCCCAGATGGCCTTTTAACCCCGGACAAACAAAAGAATCTTTCCTTTACTTCCATCAACTATCTCTTCAGTCCGGGCTGACTGCAAGGACAGTCCTTCAAGCCTTAGGGTTCATGGCATCTTGTATTCTGGTGCTTCCCAATGCCAAACTGCATATGAGGAAGCTGCAATGGTATCTAAAAATGTATGGACACAGCACTGCCAGGATTTGGACACTGTCATTCCAATAATACCTTGCATTCAAAAGGAATTTTGTGGTGGGCTCAGGAATGTCACCTAAACAAGGGACTCTCTGTGACCCGGCCAGGCGAGTCAGATTCTAACGACAGATGCCTCAGACATAGCTTGGGAGCTCATCTGAATGGAAAGTGGATACAAGACAAGTGGCCTGCCAGACTACAGCATCTACATATCAACATGAAGGAGATGTTAGCAGTCCAGTTTGCATTAATGGTTTTCAAGGAGTTACTTCTTCCAGGGCAGGTGTTGATTCTAACAGACAACACAACTGTCATGTGGTACATCAACAAGCAAGGGGAACACATTCTTATCCTCTATGCAGGCAAGCAATGATTTTGTGGGAGACTGCGCTCAGCTTGCAGCTAAATCTTCAGGCAAGGTTTCTGCCAGGAGCACAGAACTCCTTAGCAGATGTGTTAAGCAGGCAAATCATGGATCCCCACAGTGGAAACTGGATCTTCATGTATTTAAATTGACTGTGTCATGGGGAACTCCAGACATAGATCTGTTCGCTTCTCCACTAAACCACCAGCTGCCAAAGTTTTGCACGAAAAGGTTTCATCACACAGCTTGGAAAGTGGATGCTCTTTCGTTCAGTTGGGAAAATCTTCATGTGTATGCCTTTCCACCTCTGCCTCTCCTCCCAAAGGTACTCCTAAAGGTCAGACAAGACAAGCCAAGGATGATTTTGATAGCTCCAGATTGGCCTCGCAACACTGGTACCCATTACTGAGGAATCTGGTAGGAAGCCTCCATGGCCTTTGCCTTTAATTCTACACCCTTTCACTCAGACGGGCGGTCATCTACTCAATGTCAAGCTTCACTCTCTTCATCTAACAGCCTGGCATATTCTGTTTTGAACCACAGCAGGTCTCAACTTCCTCAACAAGTTTTGAATGTGATTATGGAAGCCAGAAGACCTAGTACACGTAAAGTGTATGCAGAAAAATGGAAGAGATTTTTATTTTGGAGTGCAGCAAAGGATTTGGATGTTTCTGAGCCTAATTTGAGTGTGGCTCTTCAATATCTTACTGAGTTATTGGACAAAGGTTTGTCTTTCTCTTCCTTTAAGATTCATGCTGCAGCAATTTCAGCTCACTATGATTGTGACCCACCATTGTTTTCTCATCCTTTGTTCAAGCAATTTCTTAGAGGGCAAAGAATATAAGACCCCGAGCTCCTACTCCTGCTTGGGACCTCAATTTTGTGTTGGAGAAACTTACTCTACAACCTTTTGAGCCTGCGGCTACTGCTGAATTGAAATACTTGTCATGGAAGACTGCTTTTTTGTTGGCCATTACTTCTGCAAGAAGGGTTTCTGAATTGCAGGCCCTTATGGCGGTTGAGCCTTTTTTGATTTTTCATAAGGATAGGGTATCATTACGTACTAATCCTTCCTTTATGCCTAAGGTGGTTTCTAGTGTGGCTTTAAACCAGACTATTCATTTGCCTACATGCAGATCCCCAAAATAGGGAAAAGATTTTGCACACTTTAGATGTACAGAGGCAGTTGCGTTATTATTTAAGGAGGAGTAGGGATTTTAGGCAGTCTCAGCAGTTGTTTGTTCTTTTTGCTTTGAGTTCTCAGGGCAAGCCTGTGTCAAAACAAACTATATCTAAGTGGATTGGGTTTTGCATTGCATTCTGTTACTCCCATCATGGCAAGGAGATTCCAGCTGGGATTAGGCCTCATTCCACTAGGGCTACTGCCACTTCA
Organism: Protopterus annectens; assembly: GCF_019279795.1. Lineage (NCBI taxonomy): Eukaryota > Metazoa > Chordata > Ceratodontiformes > Protopteridae > Protopterus > Protopterus annectens. The sequence continues at coordinate 817,492,668 of NC_056741.1, read as the reverse complement.
ACAGCATTTCTAAGGGGTGGCAACTAAGGATATTTTGAGGCAGCTACTTGGAGTTCAGTGCATACTTTCTCCAAGCATTACCACCTTCCTCTCTATTCTAAATCCAGGGCTGGTTTTGCCACTGCTGTGTTGCAGGGCATTTTGGCAGCTCCTGCTTATAGTTTAGCCATCCTCCCTTACCTCTGCTTTGGGATTCTACCCAAGTGTTAGGACTGCAGCAATGTGAGATGAAGAACATAGTACAGTTTTGTACCTACCATAAATGTAGATGTTCAGATCCACATTGCTTGTGTTGTGTGGGTGGGGTTCTTTATTAATTTTGTATATATTGTACATATATTAGGTACAGGAGTGTTTGGTGTTTTTTGGTTTTGGCCTTATTTTTTTAGGGTCTTCTGACATCTGGGGCAAGAAAAGACTGAGGATATGACGTCGGTCATGCGCATTTGTACCCTGACGTCCTGATGTCAGACAAATGCGCCTTGACCGACGTCAGCCTTATACTTTGGTATTCGGGCCGACTGGGACAGCGGACTACCCAAGTGTTAGGACTGCAGCAATGTGGATCTTCGAACATCTACATTTATGGTAGGTACAAAACTGTACTTTTGTTTGCCCAAAGCCCTTCTAGGAGGAGAATCTGTGTTCTTGAAAACCTTTGGGTCTGGACCATCTACTTCTTGGGTTACCCCACCTGCAGATGAGCTGATAGACCTGGTCTCCCGCAGAGCATAGAAGGAACCAGACTCTGTAGAACCGATCCCCAAGTGCCCTGACGAGATTCTTAGTGCCCTGTCAAGTTACATTAAGGGTGATGTTCATCGTGTTTCACTGTTGCCGTCATTACACTTGGGTTATCCTGCTGGCAGGCTACCCGCAGTCTGCCTGAATTCCAAAGCCCTGGTCCGGCGTCGGTTGCTGTCGCCTCTTCCCTGACGTCAGTGCGCCAGGGGTATATAAGATGCAGCCAACGCCATTTTCTCCACTCTTTCTTGCCGTGCTGTGCCCGAAGCAAAAGCAGTTCGCAAGTGCCGGTCGACAGACTCCTAAGATTTTCTAAATTGAATTTCAGATCCGAAGTCTTCAATAAAACCAAGTACCCTGTTGGGGAAACATTTTCTTGCTCCAGACCGATGTCAGTAAAAGTTAACAATTGTATTTCTTGTGGGAAGCAAATACCTCATAAGGATTTTCATTCTTACTGTATTCCTTGCCTAGGCCCTGACCACGACATTGCTAGTTGTCGGTTTTGTGCTAGATTCAACCAACGCACTATTAAGCGTCTGTTCGATTTTGCTTTACATTACTTTGGCTGAAGGTTTAACTATATAATGCTGTCGGAACGACCGACAACCGGAGTCCATAAAAAGCGCAAGGACAAAGAAAAAGGCATCCGAGGTCCAAAACCGACGGTGAAGCCTCTTCTGGGCCAGTCGCTGGTTTTCAGTGAGGTGCTTTTGCAGCCCCTGAGACCCGCTACCTCAGAGCCTCAGGCTGCCTCCGACTCCCATGTGGAGACAGCTAGGCCTCTGGAAACTCAAGGCATTGGGCCTACGGAAACAATACCCTCAGATGGATCCGGAGCCGCTGAGCAGGCATCTGCTTCTGAGGGTGTTTTCAGACCTACACAGCTTACTATAAAGACCACTTCAGCAGCCAAGGCAAAGTCTAAAACACCTTTAAAGACAAAGAAACAAGTACAGCATTCTCCTGGACAGTCATCCATGCCAAAGAAACAGATGCTCAAAATGGCCGAAGACCTAATTACTTTGATTAGGGGTTCCTATACCCCTCCTGATAAAAGGCCTAGGCAAGACACTGATTATGACTCCTCTGACCAGGTTTCAGTTTCTTCTGATTCCTCTTCAGAACAGGGATATCCTCTTCCTCCCTATGAGGACTCTGATGCTGAAGAATCTATCCCTTCAGCCTCTCCTCCTGAGGACTACTGTTTTGGGGAAATCCTGCACACCATAAGGGAACATTTCCATTGGGAGAGCCAGGATTATTCAGAATCCAAGAAAAGGCTCAGAGACTTTCTTTTATTGCCTCAGCACAGGCCTCTTGCTATCCCCCCTGTACTAGATATTGTTGATGTTTTTCCTGAATCCAGTTTGACTCCTGATTCTTTACCCCCTGCACCAGTTAAGCCAGATAGGTACTACAGGGTTCCAGATTCTCATAAATGTCTTTATAAAAACCCTGCTGCTGATCCAGAAACTATTTCTCAGGGTCCCAAAGGTGTCAAGGCTTCCACTGCAAAAAACCCTGATGTTCATCGTGTTACACTGCTGCAGTCATTACACTTTGGTTATCCTGCCGTCAGGCGGTTCCCCAGTCGGCCGGAGTTCCAAAGTCTTGGTCCGGCGTCTGTTGCTGTCGCCTCCTCCCTGACGTCAGTGCGACAGGGGTATATAAGATGCAGCCAACGCCATTTTCTTCAGTCTTTCTTGCCGCGCGGTGCCCGAAGCAAAAGCAGTTTGCAAGTGCCGGTCGGACGACTCCTGAGATTTTCATTCCAATTCCAGAACCAAAGTCTTCTACAAAGCTAAGTACCCCGTTGGGAAACTTTTTCTTGCCTCAGACGGATGTCAGTAAAAGTTAATAACTGTATTTCTTGTGGGAAGCAAATACCTCATAAGGATTTCCATTCCTATTGTATCCCATGCCTAGGCCCAGACCACGACGTCACTGGTTGTCGGTTTTGTGCTAGGTTTAACAGGCGCACTATTAAATGTCGGTTTGATTTTTGCTCGACATTATTTTGGCAGAAAATTCAATTACACCATGCCGTCGGAACTTCCGACGACCGGAATACATAAAAGCGCAAAGACAAGGACAGGCATCCGAGGCCCAAAACTGACTAGGCCTCTTCTAGGCCGGTTCTCCGGTTTTCAGTGAGGTGCCTTCGCAGCCCCTGACGACCGCTTCTGCAGAACCACAGGCCGCCTCAGACTCCCACTTGGAGCTGGCTGGGCCTTCGGACGCCCAAGTTTTTCTGCCTACCGCAACTAACCCTTCAGAGAGAACTGAAGTAGCTGAGCAATCCACAGCTTCAGAGGGTGTTTTCAGACCTATTCAGTTAAGCATTAAACCCTCGGCCAAGTCTAAGCCTTCCTTAAAAACAAAGAAACAAATACAGCATTCACCAGGACAGGCTTCCATGCCTAAGAAACAAATGCTCAAAATGGCCGAAGACCTTGTCACCCTGATCAGGGGGTCCCATCCCCCTCCTGATAAAAGGCCCAGACAGGATGCAGACTATGACTCATCCGACCAGGTGTCCATTTCTTCAGATTCATCCTCAGACCTAGGATATTCTTTACCCCTTATGAGGATTCTGATGCTGAGGAATCAATTCCATCAGTCTCTCCGCGTGAGGGCTACTCCTTTGGGGAAAACTTACATACCATGAGGGAACATTTCCATTGGGAAGGCCAGGATTACTCAGAATCCAAGAAAAGGCTCAGAGACTTCCTTTTATTACCTCAACAACAGACCCCTTGCTATTCCGCCAGTGTTAGATATTGTGGATGATGTGTATACTGAATCCAGCTTAAATCTTGACTCCTTACCTCCAGCCCCAGTTAAACCTGACAGATGAGTCCCTGACTCGCACAAATTTCTGTATAAAAGCCCTGTTGCTGACCCTGAAACTATTTCTCAGGGACCCAAAGGGATTAAGGCCTCTGCAGCAAAAAACCCAGTTCCCTCTGACAGAGATTCCAGAGCATTAGACAGATGGGGAAAGAAAGTATATACGTCTGCAACTTTAGCAATGAGAGCCTTAAATTGCCAGTTTCACATGCTAAAATATCAGCAATTTTTGATCTCTCAGTTGAAACAAAAAATGCTTCCAGATTCAGATCCTCCTAATTTTAAAGAAATGCAGGATTTATTGCATGCAGCTGAACAAGTGGGAAAACATACTTTGCAATGTGGTTTTGATTCTTTAGAGGCCTCCTGCAGAGGAGCCGTTACAGGCTCTGTCATTAGAAGGCATGCTTGGTTAAAAGAACATACATTACCAGATCATGTTAAAGCAAAATTATTGGATGCACTTTTGCAGCGGGATGTGTTATTTGGAGTTAAAGCAGAGGAGGTATTAAAAAAGATGGAGGATAAGGCAAAATCTATGCAAACTGTGAAGGATTTCTTACAGGTTCAGCCTCCTCGATTTAGCAGAATTTGGCCAACAAAGAATTGGTCCTTTCCAGTTACAGACGGACCTCAAAGGGGCAGATACAGACGTCCAAGAGGTAGAGGTCAACCACAAGGTCCTTACAGGCCTCGACAATGGGGTGCACCAGGCCAGAAGGAAGGGGAAGATGGGCCCCAACCATATAAAAAACAGCCTCAATGACTTCCCACTACAGCTGTCAAACAGCTCTCTCTTGGCAGCCCCCTTAGGAGGAAAACTGGCACTTTTCTATCACAATTGGCATTGGATCACCAAAGACAAATGGGTTCTCAACAGTGTATCTCAAGGTTACAGGTTCCACTTTCACAAAAAGGAATGCCAAATCTGCCACCAAATCAATGGGCAGAGGCTCAAACAAATTACAACACTCATGGACATGAGAGCTATTCAAAAGATACCACCACAGGAGCAAGGACAAGGATTTTACTCAAGACTCTTTCTGGTTCCCAGAAAGGACAAAGCCTGGAGACCCATTCTGGATCTTTCTTCTCTAAACACTTACCTGGATGTTCCGAAATTCAAAATGACACTACAGCAGCTTCTTCCCATGCTGGGCAAGAAAGCGTGGCTCGTGATCTTGGACCTCAAGGAGGCATACCTGCATGTCCCTATCAGACAAAACTGCAGAAGATGCCTCAAATTCATAGCTGGTTCAATGCGCTGTCAATTCTCTGCACTGCCCTTTGGCTTAACTACTGCGCCCAGGGTCTTCACAAAGTGCCTGGCACCAGTAATTGCATTTTGCAGACAGAAAGGAATTAATATTTATCCGTACCTGGACGACTGCCTGATTCAAGCAGAGAACAAGGACATTCTTCTAAAGCAGCGTTCGTAAAAAAGTTTGCCTGGGGTACACAGTAAACGAAAAGAAATCAAAACTAGTGCCCTCACAAGAGATAATATTCCTGGGTGCCAGCTTGAACACAACGGCCCAGATGGCTTATCTCACACCAGACGAGCAAGGACAAGTGACTCAATACTTTCAGTTGATGGCAACAAAGACCCAACTCCCTGCAAGAAAAATTCTGCAGGCCTTGGGTTACATGGCATCTTGCATACTACTAATTCCATATGCCAGACTGCATATGAGGAAACTACAATGGTACCTAAAGAGTGTATGGTCTCAACACTGTCAAAGTTTGGAAACCGTTGTACCACTAATTCCTTGCCTTCAGCAGGAGTTTCGATGGTGGGCTCAAGCTTGTCACCTCAACAAGGGACAGCCTTTCACTCAACCCACAGCCAGGCAAACACTGACAACAGATGCATCGGATTACGCCTGGGGAGCACACATGGCAGGAAAATGTATTCAGGGCGAGTGGCCTGCAGAACAAAGACATCTTCACATCAATCTAGATGCTAGCTGTACAAAATGCCCTTACAGCTTTCAAGGACCTGCTGCATCCAGGACAACTATTACTAAAGACAGACAACACCACAGTTATGTGGTACATAAGCAAGGGGGCACACACTCCTACCCCTCTGCAGACAAGCCATGACCTTGTGGAACACCGCTCTAGACTACCAAGTTCATCTGCAAGCACAATTCCTGCCAGGAGAGAAAAACACGCTGGCAGATGACTTGAGCAGAAACATCATGGATCCCCACGAATGGGAATTGAATCCACAAATATTCAGAATGATAACACAGAAATGGAGGAGCCCGGACATAGATCGGTTTGCCTCCCCAGTGAATTGCCAGCTACAGAAATTCTGCACAAGGAGTTACCATCCACAAGCATGGAAGGTGGATGCCCTCTCATTCAGCTGGAAAAACCTACAAGTATACGCTTTCCCTCCTCTACCTCTCCTTCCAAAGGTACTCATAAAAGCCAGGCAAGAAGAGCCAAAGATTATCCTGATTGCACCAGACTGGCCACGCCAGCACTGGTACCCAATCTTAAAGAACTTGGCACAAGAACCACCCTGGATTTTGCCTCAAATCCCACATCTGCTGACTCAGCACAACAATCAGATACTTCACAGCCAGCTAAAGACCTTAAACCTAGCTGCATGGAAAATTCCTTAGTCAAGCAAGCAATGCCTCTCTCCAAACCTGTTATGGATGTCATTCTGGAGGCCAGAAGGCCTAGTACCAGGAAAGCCTATTCGGATAAATGGAAGAGATTCTGTGCCTGGAACCAGGCTCACAGCCTTGACCCCCTTGTCCCAAATATTCCTCAGATACTACAATATTTAACTGAGAAGCTGGACAAGGGCCTCTCCTTTTCATCCATCAAGATCCACGCCTCTGCCATTTCTGTTCATTACAACACGGATCCACCAATTTTCTCTAGTCCTTTGCTAAAACAGTACCTCAGAGGGGCTAAAAACATAAGACCGCCCCGTAGAGCACCTACTCCAACTTGGGACCTCAACTTTGTTTTGGAAAAATTAACTGTACCTCCTTCTGAGCCAGCTAACACAGCAGAATTAAAATATATCTCTTGGAAAACTGCTCTGCTACTGGCAATAACATCAGCACGAAGAGTTTCAGAATTACAGGTACTTACGGCAGTGGAACCTTTCCTCATTTTCCACCAGGACAGGGTGTCTTTAAGAACTAACCCTACGTTTATGCAAAAGGTGGTATCAAGTGTGGCTCTAAACCAAACTGTTCACTTGCCAACTTTTTATCCAAAACCACAGAATAAAGGGGAGAGACTACTGCATTCTTTGGACATTCACAGGTAGTTACGCTTCTACTTGGACAAAACCAAAGCTTTCAGAAAATCTGAGCAATTATTGACAGCATATGCTGCAGGATCACAGGGAAAAGCCATTTCAAAACAGGCTATTTCAAAATGGATAGGACATTACATACGTTTCTGCTATACACACCATGGGAAACCTGTACCTAGCAGCATTAAATCTCACTCCACCAGGGCAACAGCCACTTCAACTGCCTACCTCAGAGGAGTACCTACCAAGGATATTTTGGAAGCAGCAACATGGAGTTCTGTGCATACCTTCACCAAACATTACCATTTGCCTTTATACTCCAAATCCAGAGCTGGCTTCCCCACTGCTGTGCTGCAGGGCCTTGCCACCCCTAATGCCTTAGAACCAGCCACCCTACCTCAGCTTTGGGATTCCACCCAAGTGTAATGACTGCAGCAGTGTAACATGATGAACATAGTACAGTTTTGTACCTACCATAAATGTAGATGTTAGAGTGTAAACACTGCTGCAGTCCAGGTTACCCTCCCTCCTTCCCCTCTTACTTGTTGGTACGTACCTATGTCTTCTACCCATCACTACCTATTGGGAGTATTTGCTGGTAACTGAAAGTTGTTGTTTGCTTTCCTTGTGTATACTTTACTAGCAATTTGAATTGCCTACCTATTTGGGGGCACCCGACATCTGGGGCAAGAAAAACTGAAGAAAATGGCATCTGCTGCATCTTGTATACCCCTGTCGCACTGACGTCAGGGAGGAGGCGACAGGAACCGACGCCGGACCAAGACTTTGGAACTCAGGCCGACTGGGGAACCGCCTGACGGCAGGATAACCCAAGTGTAATGACTGCAGCAGTGTTTACACTCAAACATCTACATTTATGGTAGGTACAAAAACTGTACTTTCCCTCTGATAGGGATTCTAGAGCACTGGACAGATGGGGGAAGAAAGTTTACACCTCTGCTACTTTAGCTGTAAGGGCTTTAAACTGCCAGTTTTGCATGCTTAAATTTCAACAATACTTAATGTCTTTGATAAAACATAAAATGCTTACAAGCTCTGAATGTCCTGAGAACAAGGAAATGCAGGATTTATTGCATGCAGCTGAACAAGTGGGAAACCATACTTTGCAATGTGGTTTTGATTCATTAGAGGCATCTTGCAGAGCCGCAGTTACAGGTTCCGTCATTCGAAGGCATGCTTTGTTAAAAGAACAGAGTTTACCTGATCATGTTAAAGCAAAATTATTGGATGCTCCACTACAGCATGATACTTTGTTTGGTGTTAAGGCAGAAGAGGTGTTAAAAAAAAAATGGAGGATAAAGCAAAATCAATGCAGACAGTAAAGGATTTCTTACAGGTTCAGCCACCTAGATTTAGCAGGAACTGGCCTTCTAAAAATTGGTCCTTTCCGGTGTCAGACAGGCCACAAAGAGGCAGATACAGACGCCCAAGAGGCAGATCTCAGCCCCAAGGCTCATACAGACCTAAACAATGGGGTGCTTCAGCCCCCAAAGTCGGAGAAGACAAATCACAACCTTGTAGGAAACTGTCCCAATGACTTTCCTCTGCAAATACCAAGCACTTACCTTTTGGCAGCACCCTGGGGGGGGGGTTAGCACTTTTTCACAAAACTGGCACATGATCACCCAGGACAAATGGGTTCTAAATATTGTTTCTCAGGGTTACAGGTTCCACACCCTACCAAGGTCAAAAGGTATGCCAGACCTGCCACACAATCAATGGGCAGAGGCACAAAAACAAATTTCTGCTCTCGTAGACATAAGGGCTATTCAAAAAGTACCACAGCAAGAGCTGGGGCAAGGAATTTATTCAAGACTTTTCTTGGTACCCAGAAAGGACAAAGCCTGGAGACCAATATTGGACCTGTCTATTCTAAATACTTTCCTGGACGTTCCAAAATTCAAAATGTTGACACTGCAGCAACTTCTACCCATGCTGGGCAAGAAGGCTTGGCTAGTTGCCTTGGACCTCAGAGGCATACCTGCATGTCCCAATCGGACAATCTTGCAGAAGATACCTCAGATTCATAGCTGGCTCAATGCATTACCAATTCTCTGCACTGCCCTTTGGCCTATCTACTGCACTCAGGGTCTTCACAAAATGCCTGGCACCAGTAATTGCATTTTGCAGACAAAAAGGAATTCAAATATATCCCTACTTGGACGACTGCCTTATTCAAGCAGAGAGCAAGGACATTCTACTAAAGCATCTGGCGTTTGTAAAAAGATTACTAATTTGCCTAGGGTACACAGTAAACGAAAAGAAATCAAAACTAGTGCCCTCTCAAGAGATAATATTCCTGGGTGCAAGCTTAAATACAACTGCCCAGATGGCTTATCTCATGCCAGACAAGCAAAGGCAACTGACTCAATACTTTCAAATGATGGCAACAAAGACCCAGTTACCTGCAAGAAAAATTCTGCAGGCTTTGGGCTTCATGGCATCCTGCATCCTGCTAATTCCATATGCAAGACTGCATATGAGGAAGCTACAGTAGTATCTAAAAAGTGTTTGGACTCAACATTGCCACAGCCTGGAAGCAATAATAACTCTTATTCCCTGCCTGCAACAGGAGTTTCAATGGTGGGCACTAGCCTGTCACCACAGCAAGGGACAGCCTTTAACTTTACCCACAGCCAGGCAGACACTAACAGATGCATCGGATTATGCCTGGGGGGCGTGGCAGGAAAATGTATTCAGGGCACGTGGCCCGCGGACCAAATGCATCTTCATATCAATCAAAAAGAGTTGCTAGCTGTACAGAATGCCCTGACAGCCTTCAATGATCTTCTACATCCAGGGCAACTATTGCTAATGACGGACAATACTACAGTTATGTGGTACATAAGCAAGGGGGCACGCATTCCTACTCCCTCTGCAGACAAGCCATGACTTTGTGGAACACAGCACTGACCTATCAAGTACATCTGCAGGCACAATTCCTGCCAGGAAAGAAAAATACTCTGGCAGACGAACTAAGCAGAAACCTCATGGACCCTCACGAGTAGAAACTAGATCCACAGGTCTTCAACATAAGGAAATGGGGATGCCCAGACACAGATCTTTTTGCCTCCCCTCACAACTGCCAACTACAGAGATTCTGCACAAGGACTTATCACTCACAAGCATGGAAAGTGGATGCTCTGTCATTCAGATGGAAAACCCTAACAGTTTATGCCTTTCCACCACTGCCTCTCCTCCCCAAGGTACTCCTAAATGTCAGACGAGAAGCCAAAAATGATTCTGATTGCCCCAGACTGGCCACGCCAGCACTGGTACCCAATCCTAAAGAGCTTGTCTCAAGGCCCAGCTTGGACTTTACCTCGAATTCCTCATCTTCTGACTCAACAAAATCAGATCCTGCACAGCCAACTCAGAACCTTAAATCTGGCTGTATGGCAAATAATATAGCCACTCAGAACACACCTCTCTCTAAGGCTGTTATGGATGTCATTTTGGAAGCCAGGAGGCCCAGCACCAGGAAATCTTATGCAGAAAAATGGAAGAGATTCTGTGCTTGGAACCAGGCACAAGGACTTGAATATTTTATTCCTCAGATTTTACAGTACCTAACTGAGATGCTGGACAAAGGCCTATCCTTCTCATCAATTAAAATCCATGCCTCTGCCATTTCAGCTCATTAAAATACGGAACCTCCTATATTCTCACATCCACTGCTAAGACAGTACCTCAGAGGGGCAGAAAACATAAGACCCCCCAAGGAGAGAACCGATACCTACATGGGACCTCAACTTTGTCTTGGAAAAGCTCACACTGCCTCCTTTTGAGCCAGCCAATACAGCTGATATAAAATTCTTATCATGGAAAACTGCTGTGCTTCTAGCAATAACTTCAACAAAAAGAGTCTGAGTTACAGGCATTGATGGCAGAGGAACCTTTTATCATTTTTCATCCGGACAAGGGTTTCTCTAAGGACAAACCCAACATTTATGCCAAAGGTAGTATCCAGTGTGGCTCTTAACCAAACCATTCATTTGCCAACATTTTATCCAAATCCCCAGAATAAAGGGGGAGACTTCTGCGCTCTTTGGACATACACAGGCAGCTACGCTTCTACTTGGACAAAATCTTTCAGAAAAACTGAGCAACTGTTTGTAGCATATGCTGCAGGATCACAAGGAAAGGCTATTTCAAAGCAGACTATTTCAAAATGGATAGGACACTGCATTCGTTTCTGCTATGCACAGCATGGCAAATCAATGCCTAAGAATATTAGGCCACATTCTACCAGGGCAGCAGCCACTTCAGCAGCCTTTCTCAGAGGAGTACCAACCAAGGAAATTTTGGAGGCTGCAACTTGGAGTTCAGTACACACTTTTACCAAGCATCATCACTTACCTCTTTACTCTAAATCCAGAGCAGGCTTTGCCACTGCAGTTCTGCAGGGCCTCATAGCCACTCCGAATCCTATTTAGACCCAGCCGCCCTACCTCAGCTTTGGGATTCAACCCAAGTGTAATGACTGCAACAGTGAAACACTATGAACATAGTACAGTTGTGTACCTACCATAAATGTAGATGTTAGTGTATTCACTGTTGTAGTCCAGGTTACCCTCCATCCCCCTTTCTTTGCTGGAACTTATCTATACTTCTCTGTCCTATACAATCTATGTAGTGCATTTGCTTGTAGATGAAGGTATTGTTTTATTTTAGTGTATGTTTTTATAAGCAATATGTATTGCCTACCTTCTTGGGGGCACATGACATCTGGGGCAAAAAAAACTGAAGAAAATGGCGTCTGCTGCATCTTGTATACCCCTGGCGCACTGACGTCAGGGAAGAGGCATCAGCAACCGACGCCGGACCAGGACTGTGGAATTCAGGCCGTGTGCGGGTAGCCTGCCAGCAGGATAACCCAAGTGTAATGACTGCAACAGTGAATACACTCTAACATCTACATTTATGGTAGGTACACAACTGTACTTTCTTGTAGATGCCATGGTTGTTGTGGCAGCTACTAAAAAGTAGTTAGCTGAGCAGAACTCCTCTGTCCATCCCCCTAACAGGGAGTCTAGGGTGTTTTGGGAATAGAGTGTATGCATCAAGGACCTTTTGCTTTAAAGTTATTCGGTGCATTTCACAAGGTTAGAGAAGGACTTAATCACGGACCTCGAACTCTGCCCCAGGGTCCATGTCTGTAGAGGAGCAAAAATCTTTCCTCATGACTGCCTACTCTGCAGTCCATTACTAACGCATCCATGAAGTTAACCTCACACACAGCTGAAGGGTCCTCACAGGCTGCCAGTTCAGGCATAGCCATTAGGCGGCATGCCTGGTGCATTTGTGATTTTGCGGAGCCCTTTAAGGCATCATTCATCAATGTTCCCTTTGATGGATCTTCCTTAATTGGACCAGCAGTTAGTGACGCTCTTCTGCAGTGAGAAGAATGAACAGATGCTGTCTGGCTTGGGAATCTGTTTTCTAGCCCGCAAAGAACCTTTTTCAGGAATCAACACAGTGGTAAGAAAGCATGGTTCAGAAAATCCCAAGGACCTTTCCAGGAATCGTGTGGAGATCTTTTCCCCCAGAGACAGAGGGAGAAATAACTGTAATGGGACATGCCACCCTGATGGCAAAGGGAGTCTACAGAATCAGAGAGGCCTTTTCAGCACTCTTGAAAAGTTATCCCACTGTCCCTCTCTGGAAACAGTCCGGGGAGAGCTTATCCTTGCACCCAAAAGCCTGGTCAGCCATTACACCAGATTCTTGGGTGCAGAGGATCATATCCAGAGGTTACTTCATTCCCTTTTCCCAAGTTCCTCCCAGAAAAAAGTCTCCCCGATGTTCCACCCAGAGGGAACCAGCAACTCTAGAAATTCAAAAGCTGTTGGACAAAAGTTATCCAGGAGGTCCCCCCAGACCAAAGACAGTCTGGAATTTACTAAAGGTTCTTTTTAGTGCCGAGTGACCAGAGACCCATTTTTTGGATCTCCATTATTTGAATCAGATTGTCAAGAATTCCAAGTTCCAGATGGTCACAGTTCAGTCCATTCTGCCTCTCCTTCAGAAGGATGACTGAACGTGCTCTCTAGAGCTTTAGGATCTGTACTGTAATATAAAAATGAACACGCTGCCGAAGATGTCTACACTTTTGGCTGGGAGCCAGTCATAATCTGTTCAGCGCCTTGCCTTTTAGTCTCACCACAGCCCCTAGGGTGTCCACCAAATGTAGGGCAGTGGTAGCAGCTCATCTAAGACTGTGTGGATTCAGTGTGTTTCCATATCTAGACTGGCTGATAACAGTACTGACCAGGCATCTTCTAGTAAAGGCCACTGACTACGAGATTTATCATAATCTCCAGAGATTGAGATAAAAAATAGAAGGTGAAGTCCCAGCCTCAACCAGTTCAAGCAACGGAGTTTACAGCGGCTCGTCTAGACAGTCAGTTGCCTAGCCTAGCTCTTCTGCCTCAAAACAGAATTCTTACTCTGCAATCGCATGTCAGTCAAGTTCGGCCATCCCTCACCCCCAGCAAGATTAATATTCAAAGCCCTAGGGTTGATGGCTGATGCAATAACTTTACTACCCACTGCTCATCTTCATATGAGAATTCTTCAGTGGGCTCTAAGCAGTGCAATCATCTTTTCGTCAGTCTCTACGATATCCAATAAAATTGTTAGGCCTGTAGAAAATCTCTACTGTGATGGATACATTCCGAAGAGTTTTATTAAGGCTGTCCGTTTGTCCTTCCTCCCCCAAGAGCACATTGACCATCATCTCCTCCCAGTTAGGGGGGGGGGGGGTATTACTTGGTCCCAAGAAGAGACTATTTGCATGCAAGTGCTCTAGAGATGAGAGTGGTGCTTTTTAGCGTTGCAGGCCCTTCAGAGCTCTCTTCAGTAGCAAGTCTTGCTATTCAGACGGATAAGTCAGTAGTCTGGTACATCAGCAAATGGGTGATCCAAATCTTACCCCCTTTGCCAAGCAGCAGTGAGTGTTTGGCAATGGGCAACCTCTTCCAACCACTTTCTAGTAGCAACACTCATACCGGGGAATCCAGCATATTAGCAGACAAGCTCAGCAGGACCATTCTGACTCCTCACTAGTGGTGTCTTAATCAGTGGCAAAGGTGATCTTTCACAAATGGAGTCAACCATGCTGCGATCTGTTTGCCTGTCCCTTAGCAAATGCAGCAGGTTCTGTGCCCTAACCCCCCCCCCCCAACCAGGGACAGTCACTGAGAGATGGCTCTAGTCCACGTTTGGCCCTCCAGTGTCCTTTGCTTTTACCCATCCACTACCTCTGATACCCAAGTTTTTTCAGAAAGCCAGTCAGTTGAAGAGCAAAGTAATCCTCATTGCCCCCTTCTATCCTCAGTAAGTGTGGTTTCCCTTCCTGTGGTCTCACCTAATATGTCCTCCATGGACACTGGACCCCCGTCCATATCTCTTGTCAATCCTGTCAGAGATTATTGACCCAGACATTACAGATCTCAAGTTAACCACATGCTTTCTCAATTCCAATGATGGCTAGACATTCCATGTTTTCCTCTCCAGTTCATCGAATCCTTTGTTTGTCCGACAAACCTTCAACCAGGAAGATTTATAAGAGTAAATGGAAGATTCCGTTAAAGTACAGTTAGCAACCATCTCCAACATTGGCAACAAGGCTTCTGCTTTAGCTTCAACTAATTTCTGCAAGGCCTTCCTAAAATGTACACTATTTTTAGACCTCCAATTCAAGGTCCTAGTCCACCTTGGGATCCGACTTTGGTGTTACAATCTTTAGTACATTCTCTGTTTGAGCCCTTGGTTTTATCTTGGAAACCTGTCTTTTGGTGGTATTTACTTCAGCTAGACAAGTTTCAGAACTCTAAACACACTAGAAAACCACCGTATCTAATTTTTCACAAGGATAGGATTACTCCGCGTGCACTAATCCTTCCTATCTAAAGTGACCTATGAATTAAATGTCAGTCAAGTCATTAACCTTACCAGTTTTCTTTCCAAATTTTGAGAATAAAGTAGAATATACCCTTCATATCTTGGATGTACATGGAAAACTTTGTTTTTACCTACTTAGCCAAGGAGTTTAGAAAAACAGATCAGTTTTTTTCTAACACCAAGATGGGAAAAACCGCTTCGATGGTTACTTTAGCAAAATGGATAGCAGATTGTGTTTCTCGTGTTTATTCCTTGAAAGGCTTAACATTACCAAAACCACTGAAGATGCATTCAACCAAGTCAATGGCTGTCAGCTGCTTTTTTGGACTAGAGCTTCCATTGATATTTGTGCAGCTGTCACTTGGTCTAATACTCCTACTTTTGTTCACCATTACAAGTTGTACATCATCTCCAGGAACAGAACATCATTCAGTTCTGTGGTGCTCTGGAATATCCCTCCATGAAGACCACCTAAGGTAAATGTAGCTGGGACTCTCTCATTCGTTCCTCAATGAATGGGAGAATGACATCATCTGATATATGTTATGTTCTCACAATCACGTTCCAGCTCTGAACATTTTCATTCTTCCTCAACTCGCTTCCTCTTCCCCCTATCCATGTCTTTGGGAGTGACCTAGTAGAATTCTTACTAGGAACCATTGTTCCTGTTTGAGCTCCTGATCTTTCAGCTATCACTTTTGTCTCTCAGCTAATTTGAGTAATTTTTTTAACTGAGATTTTGTATAATAGCAGCAAACTTGATCTGTGGTAATGAGTGATCAGGGCATTGTCGATGAAGAAGCTCGAGAGTCTGATCCTAGTATCTAAAGAAAGTGGCAGAGTCTGATCCGAAGGTCGGATCCAAACTCATTTGTTGAGATAGAATGAAAATGGGCAACAGAGATGGAACATTATGGTGGGTAGATAACTCTTTTTCTAACTGAATAGGATTTGTCCCTGGAATAATGCCTCCATGCCCAAAATGTGTGAGGGGAGAAAATATTCTATACACTTTAGACATACAAGACTTTAAGCATTCTTTCCAAGTATCTGTCATTGCTACTGGAGAAATATGCAGGCCAGTATCCAAATGTCTTTCCCAGTGGTTAGGCATTAAGACAGTTTAAAGCACATGCCATTAGAGTTGCTGTCAGAGCTGAAGACTTTGACATCCTCTGCTCAAAGTATTTGTGAAGTGTCATTTCAACTTCTATACACACTTTCTGCAAGCACTACAGATTGGTTACTCAGTCAAGGGACTATAACTGGCTTTGTTGCCCTTTGCAATATTCTAGAGAATGTTAATCTACTTAGTCCCATGGTTAGGGGACCTTACACTGTTAAGCAGTCTTCTGTTCATTTTTTATATATAATTAGAAGTGCTCTTAATGATGAATATAATGTAGTTTTGTGAATGAACTTACTATAACCATAGATGTTTAAATAGAAAAATCATTGCTGTGTTACGAGCTCTCTCCATCCTTTTCTAGATAGATGTATTATACTGAGCTATCCCTCTTTTTTGTTGAGGGGCTAGCCCTTGCATTTGTATTTGAGGTACAGTTATGGTTGGGGGAGGAGGAGAGTTGTATTTTCCTTTGAGTGTTGCAGTGTGTGTGTGCGTGTGTGTTGGGTCAGGTGAATGGATAGTTGATTTGAATCAGATTGGTCATTGTTGGGGTTACCTCCTTTCCATGTTAGGGGCATTTCAGTAAAGCAGTAGCTTTCTCCTTCCTGATTTAAATTTGCTGAGAGAGATGGGAGCATTTGTTGACTCTCTCCCAAGAAAATAACACTTTGAAGGGGTACATGCTGCTTTATTGCCAGACTTTCTGCCGGAATGGAAGCGAGAACTTCATGTCCTAGCTGCGGACATCTGCCTAGTCTCCATGTTTGTCTGCTCCCAGCCTGAAACTGTCACATTTGTTTTGTGAATGCACTGCATTGGTGGACTTGCTTTTCTTGCATTTATGTTTGAGTACCCTCACACAACTGTACTTTGAGTATCTTTGCTAAAATGTGCTTTCTGGTGTTCAAGACTTAGTTTTGCACTTTGTGTTTTGCCTTTCCAGCTGATCCTGTTGACATAGAAAGCACTCGAATGGACTCCAACTTTGGCCTTGCTGGACTTGCAGGGTCCCCAAAGAAACGAATTCGCGTTGAATGTAAATGTGGAACAGATTCATGCAGAAAGTACCTTTTCTGAAGCCACTTTTGGATGGAAGAAAGGGAAAAAATGAGGAACCACAAGTCTGCCAAAACTGAAAGAACTAAGTTTTGTACAGTTTTTAAAAAAGTTGCTTGGACAACAGCTGTTTTTTTTTCCTAACCCAGAGGATGACATCTATTATTTATATATATGTATATTAAAAAATTTCAGGTACTGTTTCATATGTCATTCTGTGCTGGAAGAAGCACCTAAAGGAGAGGTGTTAAATCCTCCTACATTGTGACATGTATATGTATAGTTTTATATATGTGTATGTATATATTTTTTTTAATTTGACTTGTAGGGAAGTCGCCCTTCTTGTAAGTAAAACTTTTTTAAAGACGTGAAATGCCCCTCCCTAAAAGTGGGATAGATAAAAATAATTTATAAGTCCGTTTGTGTTCACTTTTAACAAAGAAGGCTTTTATATGTTAATTTTAAGTTCGTCACAGCTTTTTTCCATTCCTTTAATGCATGCTGTTAACTAGTGGAGATGTTTGGGAAACCTACTGCCAGATTTCGTTCTTTCCAAAAGTGCATTTTTTAGTGGACTTCAGTCCATTATTTTAACATGTAAATCTGCAATTAAGTTGCTGTAGGTGGTGTTAATGCATAATTTAATCTGCTTGGAGCACAAGAAAGAAGGCATCTGGGGAAACAGATGAAAAGAATGGGAACTTTGCCACTCTTGGATTGCTGCCATTGCGACTGAAAGTGACATTGCCACTAACCCACCATTGGTCCACTGCAAAGTTTTGTACTGCAGTTTTGTGACACTGTCTTAAAGCATCACTTTGCACTAACTGGAAGTTTAGTATGGGTTTAAACATCTGCAGCATCATTTTTAAGGCCTGCCTTCTAGTGTTGGAGATGAAGTCACAAAACTATTTAGCAAGTTTAAAAGCCCAAGAATGCTTGGAAACCTAGAAATGCTAAACAATGTCATAAGTATGGTCTGTAAAATTATAAATTCACTGTAAAATAATTTGCATTATTCTTGTATCCATTTTTGGTTGAATCATATAATCAAAGCTATGCAGAAAGAGTGGAGAAGTAATTTACTGGGGGGGGGGGGTTCGCATTTCATCAGAGGAAGTTTTTTGCTTGTCGTGTTGTGGAGTTGGAGGTTATGAACTACTGTTTGTTAGTGTACCAGCGTAATAACTTGGTGCAGACGACTTAAAGTACTTTTGATCCCTATGATGAACAACAGTGCACTGAGCTTAAAGAAGCACATACTGGGGCAGTACATTTATTACATTTGTATTTGCAGAGTGTTCATATTAAGGTATCTTGTACATTTATGATTGCAAGTAAATGCAGCATTGAGTAAACTGCAAGGTTAGTTGGTAAAGGCATTGTTTAAGCTGTTTCATCCGTTTACTTAAGCAGCCAGAATTCAGTATTGGAGTCATAAAACTGACTTCATCTGTCAAACTATAATCAAGCTGCAGTTTCTATTTGAAATACTTGTGAACTTTTATTGTATCATGAATTTTGGTCCTTCTATTCTACTTATGTGTAGTGATAACTGCACTGAGCTTCCACACAGATCTAGTTTCACCATGGTCACCTCAACATAAGTGTGACAACCTACCTGCTTACTGTTGTGAAGCATTTCTTTAGTTGGACATGAGAATGATTAACAAAATATTCCACACTTTGGTGGCCTGTATCGGCAGGTGAAGGCAGTGTTTGCATTTACCACAACACACAATTAGCAAACAACCACCCACCCAAAGCTAATATTTTTCCAGAATAGGCTTTTGAATCTGTTTATAATGGGAGAGACAGATGTTTCTACAAAACAGAATTTTAATATAAGCATATGTAAAAACTGATCCCAAACAGAATTAATGGATTTTTAACTTTTCACCTTGTCTGTTAAGCTGTGCTATTTTATTTGAAGACTATAGGTATTTGGATTAATTTTGATATCCTGGTAGTATGGTAAGGTTGCTGCCTTCTAAAACTCATGACTATTTCTGTACAAGGTGGTACCAATGTACCTTATGTAATTTTCTTAGTGGAGTGACTGTACTATAGTTAGTTACACAACACTAAACAGTGCAGGACCTTCCCAAAATAAAATTATTGTAAAATTAGTTTTATGCAACAACATTTAATGTGAAGGTTTTTAGCTCCTGGTGTTTTTCCTGTGGTAATTTTTTTGCTTCTGAATGACACTGCTTGCTTAAGGACCATTGGAAACCCTTTTGTGCCTTGTCTTTCAGTTCATGTTTTAGCATTGTAGTTTATTCTCTAAAGTAATGATATGCAGGTTGCACAGATAATGTTCCATGTTATGGCTTCTCCCACCTCTTTTTTTTTTTTTTTTTTTTTTTTTTTCCCCACCGCCATTTTGCCAGCCAACCTGTTCACTTGATTGTCAGACATTTCTGATTTTTTTGTATGTACATGTCTTAGCTGTTCGCACTTCCTTAAATATATGCATCTAGTATTTTTGTTGTCTTGAATTTCCTAGATTATTTTAATATGTATTGAACTACAATAAAGAAAAAGTGTTTCTAAACCTCAGCCCTGGTGTCTGCTTAGGTTAGTGTGACCATTTTATGGAGACTGAAAAGGCGCAGAGGCTGTAGTAAGTCAAGTTCAATCAGTAATAGAGTTGCTATGTCAAAATAAACCAGGTAGGTAGATGGTAGTTTCTGGGTATTTTGTAGGCATTCAACAATGTTCTGTCCTTCATTGTAACATGGAAGGATAAATGTTTTCCAGAAGATTGTTTTTTTACAAAAGTATTTTTTTTTTCTAATTGCATTCAGCCAGAAGAGGAGTGTAATGTCAGCCTAGGACTACTTTCAGCAGGTAACGTTAATTATTCCATTTTGAGTAGTAGGAGCTTGACTGTTGGAGAAGAGAGTGTTGAGCACAATTGTCATTGGTCTTACAAAATGCACCTCTTGCATCCATTCCACCAACTTCAGATAAGTTTAATTTCTTGCTGTCAGTGCATGATGTGATTTGCTAAAATCATTGACTTGGATTTAGTTTGTGAAATTCAATCCCTTGAGACTAAAAATGTCTCTAAAGAGAATGACCCACATATTGTTACTTTGGGTTCAACATGCAGTTTAGAACTATGCAAGGTAGTGATGAAATGGAGTGCTGTTAAAAGAAATCAGCAATACAAATAAATTTGTGTTCATGTATGTCCATCTGCAAAGTTTTACCTGGGCAATAATTTTAAGGGGAACATTCCTGTATCCATTTTCATGCTGGTTATAAATCTTAATTGCAGTTCTTTGATAAAGAACACTTGCACTGTAACCCTTAAATCTTATTTCAGGCTTGCTTTTATTTAGGCTACTAACCTGAGAGTTGCCCTAGTCTGTAAACTCAAAGCTGAGGAGACAGTTATGTATTGAATTCGCTATGATAACTAAAACTGAAAATGAAGCGTACCGTGTCAGCAATTGGAACAAATTGCGTGGTGTATTCCAACAAACTCCAGCAATAACCTCCGCACAATATACATTTATTACATGTACAAGCAATGCAAAGGCCCATAGACTGGTTTCACTGCACCCGTCAGTTCCTTTGAAGTTATTGCTGGTGTTTGAGTTTGATAACTGCCGTAAGATATTTGGAGAAGTGTTCTGCTTTCCTTTTGCCTTGTTGATAAGGTTGTACAATATTAGAACCTGCATTTTGCTACTTGCACAGTTTCAGAACTTCATCTTTCCTGTCCTCATTGAAGTACTGCATTTGCATGCCTTAACAGATCATAGTCTGCTTTGTTTGCTGGCCATGACAGACACCCGCATCACCTATACTGTCTTGGGGAGAGCTGTGATAATGACACCACAGCTGTAAAGTTTAGTCTGGCTACTTGACATTGAATGAGGGAAAGTTTTTTTTTAACCACTTTCGCAACCAGCAAAATAGAAACAGTAGGCAGCTGTTTGGTCAGAGACTAGCACGAGTTAGAGCCTTACCACCTCCTTGCAGGTGCAAGAAAACAGCGTTGCAAAAAACCATATTGACCTATTTTAATTTGTAAACATTATATCTAATGTCAATTTTCATTCTTGATGAATAGGTCTCTTCTGAGACCTCAGAACCAGCTCTACCATTGTACAGCTCACTCCAGCCAAAACCTCTCGAGCTAAGGCTCTATCCATAATGCCCCTCTCTCCATTACCTCAGATCTTGTTTGCTGCTCTGAAAACAAGATGCGTCATTCGATACTCTCTAGCTTAAGTGCCTTATATACCGACAACTACCTTGGCACCAGCTTCTTTGCCCTCCCATTCGGATCAGACTTCACCTTCTGCTCCGCAGCCTACACTGCCAAAGTTCAAAACATTTCTGCCTCCCAGGACAAGATATTCCCTCTCTGTGGACCCATTTTTTGGACAACTCCCCAGTCCTTTCATTATAGGCCAGAGTCTCCCTCAGGAATTTTGATCTGTTTATCCAGATTTTCTTCAACCTCCTTTCAAGATTTTAGAGATCGCTGCTTCAACTATTCTGGTTCCAGCTCTCTCTGTGCAGACAGTAGCCCCTACGTTGATACCAGGGTCATCTCTGATGTCTTCACCACCATTGGATCTGATGCACACCCGGGACCATGGTTTGGTTGTCAGTTCTGGGAGCTACAGTACAGTTCCAGTTGTTGGCACAACACTGTCTTTGGCTCTCCGGGACTGGGCAGTTTTGAGCCCTCTTCTGGCTCCTGTTTTGGAGGGCGTTTTATCAGAGTGGGGTGTGAACCCAGTTCCGAGGTTGTCTTTCTCTGTTCTGGGCTCCCGTCCGTCTTCAGGTGGGCCTGCCTTCCAGATCATGGAGAGAGCTCTAACCTCAGCAGGCTGTCAACTGACTGTCTTCGGAATGTCACAGAGATCCCCACTGAGGAGCCACCCCATAAGAAGACTTGCAAGAGGAAGCATCTAGATGCTACAGAAGAATCTGTCATGGAAGACACAGATGAAAGGGGAGGGGTCACCCCCTGAAGACGTCACCTTTGGAGACATCCTAGAAATCCTAAAACAGAGGGGTGATTGGAAACCTCAAACCCATCCTCTGAGGAATCTGTGTTCTTGCAAACTTTTTGTGCCTGCCCTTCTGCTTCCTAGTTGACTCCACCCACTGACGACCTCATTAAGCTAGTCATACAGCGAGTGTGGAAGGCTCCTGATTCCATTGAGCCGATTCCCCTGAGACTAGATAAAATTTTATCAGCCCCAGAAGACCAACCACACTGGGAATAGGGTTTAGCAGTAGATGCCATGGTGATGGCCACCAAAAAGGAACTTGCCAAGGAGAGTTCCACTGTCCATCCTCCCAACCGAGAGTCTCAGATGATGGATAGGTTTGGGAAGTGGGTCTTTGCATCAACGACCTTCACTCTTGGGTCCTTGAATTTCATGGCACTTCACTAGACTCCAAAGGGATCTGATAAACGAGCTTTCTGATACCCTTGCAGGAGCTGTGTCTGATGAGGTGTGGGATAAGGTTGCCTCTTAGCTTGCTACCCTGGAGTCTATATCAAACTCGTCCATGTAACTCATTGCTCATGCAGCCGAAGGAACGTCTAGGGCAATAGGTACAGGTGTTGCCATAAGGTGCCACACCTGGATGTGCTTGTGTGACTTTGCAGAACTTTTCAAGTCTTCATTCGTCAATGCTCTTATTGACTGATTTTCCTTGTTTGGCCCCAAAGTGAGAGACCCTTGCCAGATGTGAAAAAGATGGAAAGACCCTTTCTACTGTGGGCATTCATTTCTCTACTCCTCAACGGTCCTATTGTAAGAATCGGAGAAGTGGAAAAATGTGGTTCAAAAAATCCCAAGGGTGTGTTCAAGACACATGTGGTGAATACTTCCATTTGGGCAGAGGGGGGAAGTTATGGAAGATGCCCTCCCCGTGGCAGTGGGGGGGTCCACATAATCAGGGTTCCAGGGATTCTTTCTCCGGACAGCCCTACCAGTGCTCCTAAATGGAGACCCGATTGCTTACCTCTGGAAGTAGTCGAGGAAGACTTTCACTGCACCAAACAGCCTGGCTAATGATAACTTCAGATATACTGGTGCAGAGAATTATCACCAGAGGTTACAAGATTCCCTTCATTCTTTTGCCAAAGTCCCATATGCAAATCCCCAGTGTTCCACCCAATCAGAGGGATCTAGGAGCAGTGGAAATTCAAAAGCTGCTCAGAGTCATCCAAGAAGTCCCACCAGACCAACTAGAATCCAGCTTTTACTCTAGGTTATTTTTAGTGCCAAAAAAAGACAGGTGACTGGAGACATATTAGATCTCAGCTTTCTGAACAAGTTTGTTCAGCAGACAAAATTCTGGATGGTCATGGTTCAGTGTATCCTTCCCTTTCTGGAGCAGAATGATTGGATGTGCTCTGCAAACCTCCAGGATGCGTATTACCACATAAAGATGGACAAATGCTCCGGAAGGTATCTCTTGTTTCCAGTTGGGGGCCAGTCATTACCAATTCCATCCACTGCCCTTCGGTCTCGTCACAGCCCCCATGGTGTTCACCAAATGCAGGGCAGTGGTAATGGCTCACTTGAGGCTACGCAGATTCTGGGTGTTTCCATACCTAGATGACTGGCTCCTCACCACCCCCTCCAGGCATCTACTGCTTCATGCCACAGACTTCGTACTACATCTGTTCAATCAACGCAGAAAAGTCCGAGTTAACTCCTACACAAGACCTAGAATTCATAGGAGCAAGACTAAATACGGTTTCTTGTATAGCCTCTCTTCCTCTCCACAGACTACAAAAATGGAGAATCTCAGGTTTGGACAATCATTTCCAAAAACAAGGTTCCTGCTCTTCTGGTACTTCAAGCTTTGGGAACTATGGCAGCGACCATAACCTTAGTACCCCTCTCAAGATATCGCATAAGGCTACTACAATGACTGTTGGCAACACAATGGTCTGTTCGATCACATCTGATGTCTCACCCAATTCTAATAAATCGTAAAAAAGGATCTATCCTGGTGGATGAAGTCAGGAAAAAAAACTTATGGGGCTGCACCTCCCCCTCTCTGCCCAAAGCCATACTGACTACGAATGCTTCCCAGATTGGGGGGGAGGGAATTATCTGGGAAAGACAGTCCAAGGTACTTGATCCCCAGAAGAGGCCAATCCTGCACATCAATGTCCTGGAATTAAGGGCATTGCTTTTAGCGTTGCAAGGCTTGGTCTGTACTTCCTTCAAGGATGGTTGCAGTTCGATCAGGCAATATGTTGGTAGTCTGGTACATCAGAATAAAGCTCCCCTGCACGAAGGAAGTTGTGCGGCAAAAACATGTAATTCAAAAAAACAAAAAAGCCAGCAATAGGTGAACTGAGAAATATTACATTTTAATAGTAAGACTTCATTAAACAGATCGGTTTCAGCCTGGAATTAGCCTGGCCTTCTTCAGTGTTATAAAAAACTGAAATGAATACAAGAAATCTTAAATAATGAAAGACAGATAAACAAATAAACATGATTGGCTGACAAAAAGCATCACTAATGTTCATCATAAATATTCATTAAGCCCTGGATTAAAAAGAGCACCCAATTTTGTGATCCATTTCTTTTCCTTTATATTGAGTTTATTATGCCAACCAGATTTGTGAGTGCGATCCCCAATAAGCTTATCAATGATAATAGTGAAATTTAGCTGACTGATGTTTGTGTATGTTTATATAAAGCATTAGTTATTCTTTTACATTTGATGTCACTCAAATGCTCTGACATGCGTAGCTTGAATGGTCGGGAAGTCTGGCCAATATAAAATGACTGACAGCTGCAACTTGCCATGTAAATAACCCAATCTGTGTTGCAATTAGCAAATAATTTTATGTCAAAGACCATACTATTATTTCTACTGGTGAATTCTTTAGATTTCAAAATATATTTACAATTATTACAATGGCCGCAAGGAAAGCAGCCAGTAAGTTTATCACCCAGTATAGTAGTTTGAAATAGCTGTGGTAGCACAGAATCGGAATGATGCTTATAGTGATTGAGGTGAGCCCCTAGGTTTTTTCCTTTTCTAAAGGAAAATGAGCAATCATTTGGAATCGAGGTGTTTATTGCAGCATCCGCCTTCAGTATATTCCAATTGTCCCTGACAATATCTATAAACCTATCGGTATTCCTGCCAAAGATTGTAGTAAGACGTAATGTATTTGAGGACAATTGTTTGTCTTTATATGTCAATAGATCCTGTCTGGTAAGACCCAATGCATGATTCTGTGCCATGGTGACATAACCCGAACTATAGCCCCTATTAATAAATCTATCATATAAGCCCTGGCAATGATGTTTAAAACTGTCATCATCCGAACAGTTACGTCTAATTCTAATAAATTGTGATTTAGGAATGTTTCTTGCAATGTGTTTTGGATGATAGCTGGAGGCGTGGAGTAGGGTGTTATATTGTGGGAACGTCCTATACACTTCAGTATTCAAGGTATGATCATCTTTTCTGGATACCAAAACATCAAGAAAAGTAATACAATCCCGATCATAGGTAATCGTAAAGTGGATTCCCATTTGTTGTCGTTCAGATATTCCATGAACTCATTGAGATATTCAATATCAGATCTCCACACCATCCAGCAATCATCCAAATACCTCCGCCAGATGTCAATTTCTGGCAAAAACAGATTATGGCTGTCATCATAAATCAAGATTTCTTCAACGTATGCCATGAATAGATCAGCATAGATGGGGGCAAAAGATGCCCCCATAGCAGTGCCTTTAGTCTGTAGATAACATTCCTTATCATAGAAAAATCACATTTTTGGTAAGCACATGTTCGGTAAGATTAATCAAAAAGGTGTTAAAGCCAGGTTGATAAATATTTGATTTATACAGCCAATATTCGATCGCATCCAAACCTGCCCAATGAGGAATATTAGTGTATAGAGAACTAACATCTAATGTACATAGCCACCAATTTTCCTCAATTTGCATGTCGTTGATAATACTTAAAAATTGGGTGGTGTCTTCGATCCGAGATCTGACCCAAGAGAGCAAAGGTTTGAGATGTCTTGTCAAATATTGAGATAAGGGCTCCGTTAGTGATCCAATACCAGACACAATGGGTCTACCCGGTGGATGTAAAAGATCTTTGTGTATCTTAGGTAAAAAATATATATACTGTCTAACAGGATCAGCAATAGTAAGATGTTTGAAAATTTTAGATGTAATAATACCATTGTCAAGTGCAGAATGTAAGAAACGATCAATTTGTTGTTTAAACATAAAGGTGGAGTCAAGTGGCATTTTTGTGTAATACCTAGCATCACCCAGTTGTTTGTGTGCCTCAATATCATAATCAATCCAATTCATCACAACCACTGCCCCACCTTTATCAGCATTAACAATCACCAGTTCCTTATTCTGCACAAGTTCATTCAAACAAGATACGTTGGACTCGGACATATTATTCGGCATAGGTGGACCTGTACTGGACACAAAATGTAAATCCCTGAGTGCACTCTGTAAGAACAAATTTACAGAAGGATGCATAGGGGGTGTAAATGAGGAGGCATGATATTTGAATTCATTCAAAGTCTGTTGTTCCGCCCCTTATCCTGAAAAAATAATTTGAGGTTAATTAGTGATGCTTTTTGTCAGCCAATCATGTTTATTTGTTTATCTGTCTTTCATTATTTAAGACTTCTTGTATTCATTTCAGTTTTTTATAACACTGAAGAAGGCCAGGCTAATTCCAGGCCGAAACCGATCTGTTTAATGAAGTCTTACTATTAAAATTTAATATTTCTCAGTTCACCTATTGCTGGCTTTTTTGTTTTTTTTAAATTACGTGTTTTTGCCGCGCAACTTCCTTTGTGCAGGGGAGCTTTATTCTGATGTACCAGACTACCAACAATATTGCCTGATCGAACTGCAACCATCCTTGAAGGAAGTACAGACCAAGCCTTGCAACGCTAAAAGCAATGCCCTTAATTCCAGGACATTGATCTGCAGATTGGCCTCTTGTGGGGATCAAGTACCTTGGACTGTCTTTCCCAGATAATTCCCTCCCCCCCAATCTGGGAAGCATTCGTAGTCAGTATGGCTTTGGGCAGAGAGGAGGAGGTGCCGCCCCATAAGTTTTTTTTTTTTTTCCTGACTTCATCCACGAGGATGGATCCATTTTTACGATTTATTAGAATTGGGTGAGACATCAGATGTGATCGAACAGACCATTGTGTTGCCAACAGTCATTGTAGTAGCCTCATGCGATATCTTGAGAGGGGTACTAAGGTTATGGTCGCTGCCATAGTTCCCAAAGCTTGAAGTACCAGAAGAGCAGGAACCTTGTTTTTGGAAATGATTGTCATGTTTATCTGTCTTTCATTATTTAAGACTTCTTGTATTCATTTCAGTTTTTTATAACTGAAGAAGGCTGAAACCGGTCTGTTAATGAAGTCTTACTATTAAAATTTAATATTTTTCACAGTTCACCTGTTGCTGGCTTTTTTGTTTTTTTGAAGTCTGGTACATCAACAAGCAAGGAGGAACCAGATCCTTACCCCCTGAAGTCCTCCGCATTTGACAATGTGCTATCGCTTCCAACCACTTTGATAGCAATACATATCCTGGGAACGTCTAATGAGATTGCGGACAAACTGAGCAGATGGATCCTGCTGCCTCATGAGTGGTCTCGGTCACAACATAGAGGTGAAAATCTTTCGTCGTTAGGCCAGCCTTGCTGCGATCTTTTCGCCTCTGCAACGAACAACAAATGCAGCAGCTATTTTGCCCTAATTCCCCCATGCAGGAAGTCCCCGAGAAACTCCCTTCTGCTTGACTGCCCAGGACTACTTTGTCTTTCCCTCTACTCCATTGATTCCCCAGTTCTTGAAGAAAATCCAAAGGTTGAGAAGCAAAGTGATCTTCATTGCACCCTTTTGGTTTCCCTAACTTTGGCCTCACCTAGTTCACCATCCTTGGATTCTGGATATAGTTCCAGACTGTCTCATCCGCAGGGATTGGTGCATCACAATCTCAAGCTAATGGCTTGGTATCTCCAATTCCATTAATTCTAGCAGAACAAATTACCTTCTTCAGTGCAAAGGATTCTTCTGGTTTATCATAAACCATCCACTAGGAAACTTTGTCTTAGCAAATGGAAGAGATTTTCAATTTAGGCCCTTGCTAATATTTTAGCATCAGTGGACAAGGTCTTGGAATTTTTTGCTTCACTTTTTGAACTGTGCGCTTCTACTTCCACCATCAAAGTCCAATGAGCAGCCATTTCCGGTTTTCACAATAGACTTGATGACCATACCTTGATGTCTCATCGCTTGTGCAAAACCTTTCTTAAGAGTTTTCATCAAAACCCCTCCATTTAAAAATCCTATAGTGCCATGGGATTTGACCTTAGTATTACACTCTTTAGTCCTTCAGCCCTTTGAGCCAGCAGCTGCTTGCAACCTCAGATTTTTGTCTTGGAAAATACTCTTCCTGGTGGCCATCACTTCTACCAGGAGGGTTTCTGAATTACAAGCTTTGTGTGAAGCACCCTTGTATGCTTTTTACACAAGGATAGGGTGTCAAGACCCAATCTGTCCTTCCTAAAGTAGTCTTAGAATCCAGTATTAACCAGACTATATATTTGCACATCTTCTTTCCAAATTTTTCAAATAAAGGTGAATACTGCTTGCATCTCCTGGACGTCCACAGACAGTTGCATTTCTACCTGGACAGAACTAAATCTAGAAAATCAGACCAATTATTCATATCCTTTGTAGGTTGCACTTTGGGTAAACGGATTTGAAAAGTTACCATATCGAGATGGTTTAGGGCTTGTGTTACCTTTGTCTACAAACATAATAAACTCAAGCTACCTATGCCAGTTAGACCACATTCCACCAGGTCTGTATGCACTTCAGCTGTTTTTCATTCCAAGGCCTCCATGGAAGAAATATGTGCAGCCGCAATGTGGGCCCACTCCCCATACCTTTAACACTCATTACAAATTAGATATGGTCTTCAGGGGAAGATCATCTTTTGGCTCTATGGTGCTCAGAAATATCCTTCCGTAGGGCCACCCAGGCTCCAAAGTAGCTGGTGACTCTGTCCCATTTGTCAAGAATGAATGAAGATTGACAGCATCCGATGAAGTTATGTCCTTACCATAACCGGTTCCAACCGAGACCCATTCATCAAGAATGAATGAAGATCAACAATACAGATGGAACACGTAACTTTATCATTTATTTATCCAGTCATTGTCTGTCAAACATTACATAGCTCATTCAATTCCTGCCTTCTCTTAACTCATTACAGCCAAATATGCCTCCAAGCATTTAATGTTAAGTTGTCAATCTCGCCTTCATTCTTGCTTGATGGGTTCGGAGCCGATCCTCGGCTCTGACTCGGCACTTGCTAAGCTCGAGAGTCACTTTTACCAGCTCGAGGCAGCCCCATATCCCATGATGCAAGGCGGTAAGTACCCAGATCTCGTTTGCCGCTTCGCTGATGAGGTCCTCCTTTTACCAGCTCCTGGTAAGTAATTTTTACATTACTATTTTTGCCCCTTTTTCTTCTAAAACTTTAAAATTTATAGTTTTAACACAGTTGTAGTCCCTTTCTGACTAGAATTTCCCTATCTCCTTAAAAACTTTGTCAGACTTCTCCCATCCCCCCCTTGTTAGGGTGTGTGTGTGTGTGTTATTGATAGTTTTTTTGGGGATATATAATTTATTTTCTTGGACTGGTGTTGTGTGTGTGTATTATTCACCATGTCTAAGGAAAGGGTCTCAGGCTTTAAGAAGTGTGACTCGTGCTGTCAGAAGATGTCTCTGACAGACGGTCACACTTCTTGCCTTTACTGCCTGGGGCCTCTTCACCTGCAGGACTCCTGTGCTATATGTCACTCTTTTAGCCAGAGAGTCCTGCAGGAGAGAAGAAATAAATTGATTTTGAGGGGCCTTCTTAAGCCGGAGGGCTCTCTGGCCAAGTCGGCTCCATCTAAGACTTCAAAGTCTTCCAAGGCCCAGGCTTCTGTGTCCAAGCCTGTGGCCTCGGCTCCGACTCGTTCAGAGTCGAGATCGGCTCCGGCTGGAGCCGATTCTGGTTTACTCAAACCTTCGGCACCGATGGCTATCTGGTTCGACCACTTCGGTGTCGGCTCCGATCGGTTCCGACCACCATGTGGCTCAGGCATCGGTGTCGGCTCCGATCGGCTCCGACACCCTTACTTTTATGGCTGTATCGGCTCCGGCTGGAGCCGATGCATCGAAGCTACCTGTCGGTGCCGATAAGTTGTCGGCTCCGACAGTTTCTGTGGTTTAATCGGCTCCGATGGTTCCTTCGAGGAAGAGGTCTAGGTCCCCTTCCTTGGAGCCGATACTCTCGGCTCCGGCTTCGCCTCTCCTCTCGGAACGGAGCCATCGGAGCCGATCTTCAAGGTCATCCAGGCTTTCTGACCATGATTTAGAGAGAGTGGTCAGTAGATTACTAAAATCACAGGCACTGGCCCAAATGCTACATAGTCCGTCTCAGCAGACAACTATTAGTCCACACCCCATTGCAGTTCCTCCTTCCACTCTACCCCAGAGTTTGGAGTTGGAGTCTTCGGGAATAGTTTCTGCTACGGCTGAGGGACAGATACCCCCTTCTGCTCCTTCAGCCTCTACTCTTATCTCCTCTTCGAGACCTTCCTTAGAGGGATTCAGTGGCCGGGCTTCCCTGGTCTCCTCCGAGGGGGTGAGTGGCATCGGACCCTTGTCCGACCCCGCTCTTCCCCTTGGAGCCTCGGCCTTTGTGAGCTTGGCTCCGACATCTGCCTCGGAGCCTTCCTTTTCGGTGGGTCCTGGAGTTCCTAGCGAGCGGGTTCTCTCGGACCTCCCTGGGAGGGGAGCCTTCGAGGTGATGAAGAGTGTGCTGGCCACTGGACTCAGCCAGCAGTCTGTTCCCTTAGCTCCTCCCTCTATAGTGCCTGTTGACATCTCTGCCACTTCTCTTGCTCCCGGACCCAGAGATCCTCCGCCTCAGGTTTCCCCACTGGGAATATCCCCCTCTTCCGAGGATTCTCCTGATTTGTCGGGAGATCCTCTGCGGAAGAGGACCTGTAAGAGGAAACACGTAGACTCCCCCGAGTCTATCACTTCGGATACTGACTTAGATGAGTCAGAGGGATCCCCAAGATCCCCCTCTGAAGATGTCTCCTCAGACATCCTAGAATTCCTTAGACAGAGGGGAAACTGGCCCACAAATAATCCCTTTGAGGATGAGTCAGTATACCTGGAGGCGTTCGGATCTCGGCCCTCCACCTCCTGGGTGTCTCCGCCTTTCGACCCCCTTATGCAGGTTATTGCTCGAAAGGCGTGGACTGCTCCTGACTCTGTAGAGCCAGTCCCTAGGAGGCCTTCTAAATTTATTACTGCCCCGTCGGACAAGCAATTCCTCACAAAAGATGTCCCCGCTGATGCCATGGTGGTGGCGGCTGCCACTAAGAAGGAACTTGCAGATCCTTCCGTACCTGTCCATCCTCCTAATAAGGACTCTAGGACCATGGATAGATATGGTAAGCGGATGTTTTCTTCAGCGACCTTTGCTATGTGTTCGCTGAACTACCTATGTCACTTCACCAGACTCCAGAGGGATATCCTTAAGGAGCTAGGTGAAGTAGTACAGGATCCTACAGCTGCAGGGGCTCAAGAAAAAATTGCTTTGCAGCTAGGAACCCTTAACTCCATTGCTAACTCCTCCATGCGACTGATATCTTATGCTGCTGATGGAGCGAGTAGAGCCGCAGGTACAGGTGTGGCTCTTAGACACCAAGCCTGGATGCGGCTCTGTAATTTTGCAGATCCCTTTAAGGCGTCCTTCACAAACTCTCCCTTTGATGGGTCAGCTTTGTTTGGCCCTCAAGTGAAGGAAACGTTGACCAGGTGTGAGCAGGACGGCAAAACTCTTTCTGCCGTAGGAGTATG
>NC_056741.1:817105718-817158218 GCF_019279795.1 Protopterus annectens | reverse complement strand
TGTGTGTGTGTGTGTGTGTGTGTGTGTGTGTGTGTGTGTAGAAAATATCAGTGATTTTTATCTGTGCACACACTCAGTAATGCCAGGACACAGACATTATTCGTCTGGGTATCAGTTAAAAATGTAGTTAACAAGTAATTATATTTCAAAAGTAATGAGTAATATATATCACAGAACATTCAGACACTTAGATCTTATAAAATTGGAGCCCCCACTCCCCAGACTGTATAAATGGAAACATGGGGCTCCCTTAATCATCCCTTGACTGTGTTGGGGCCCCACAAAAGCTGTTGCTAGTTGCAGAAATGAGGAGGAAAAATGTATGTTTTCTGATTATGCTCTTTAACCCGAACACGGGTTTGATATGATCTTGTTGGATAAATCTGATAATGGTCTCTGCTTTCAACTGCAGCCATTCTAAAACCAGCTCTGCTCAGATGTGTATGTACAGAAAGCGGCTGTAAGTTGTGTGTGTGTGTGTGTGTGGGGGGGGGATTGTGAGGTTATTACTTCTTTAATTGCCATCACAGTCAAACCTTAGAGGTGTGTACATGAGGTTATTATAGCTTGTGTTTGGGCTGAGGACAGTGTGTTCATTCTTTTACTTTTCTGACAGACCTCAGATGTGTACAAAGAAAGTTACTATAGTTTGTGCAGAGGCAGTGTACTGTCTAGGAGCAACACAGTTTTATTTTTTCACTTTCCTCACAATCACACTTCAGGCATGTAAGCAGGTAGCTGCCTTTAACAGTTTGGGCTGAGGAATGAGGAAGCATGCTATGGATATGTATGTCAGCATTCCTCTGAAATACATGACTGTAGAAAATTGAACCTCTGCTTTCATCGCAGTCTAACACCAGAGGGATGCATACTTAGGCAGTCTTTTTGGGGGGGTTAGGGAAGAAGGCAGTTCCAAGATAGGACCTGTGTGTCTAGAAAACAATTGGCTTGCTAGTTTATTGTGAGCTACTATTTTGTCAACTTTAAACATTAAGCCTTTGGTACAACCTGGATTATAAAGTTGAGAAAATGCTCTAAATGTTTTCAGAACATGCATAACCCAATGGCTTGTGGTGGCTCTGGCTTAACTGAATTATTTTCTAAATGGTTATTACTGTACTTGGTCAAGAAAGGTGTGTTGAAAGGATGCAAGGAAAACTGAAGCTGAACAGCAACACAATTTCTTTCCTTAATCAAAAATTCTGTTCAAGCCATCACTGGAAGTGTAAAAAGAAAAAAAAAATAAAATGCACTTCAGAGCATATAGGAAGATATGGCTTCTTGAAAAAGCTGAAGAGTAAAGCAAAATTTGAGAAAGGGAAGGAAAAAGTAATGTGCATAGCATCAGAAGTCCAAGATGGGGGTGGGGAGTGATCAGGGAAGATTGGAGAGTAGTGTGTGTGTGTGTGTGTGTGTGTGTGTGTGTGTGTGTGTGTGTGTGTGTGTGTGTGTTCCCAAGTCCAGACCTGTACATACAGGTCTTGCAATGTATCATTGGTGCAACTACATTCTAGTAACTGTCCCTTTGTGAGATGTTCCAACATAGTGTGGTACACAGGCCTGTAGTAATTAAGAGCACTGTAGCTACAGGTCAGTCAGTTTGCAGCATGAACTAAAAGGTTGTTTAGGAGGGGTATCAGCAATAGGGTGATACGTAGACAGGAAGTCCCTAGGGGGCCCCCAACTTGACATCTGCTGGGGGCCCCCAAAATGCTAACACCGTCCCTGTATGTATATATATATATATATATATATATATATATATATATATATATATATATATATATATATATATGGGTCTACTTTAGTAGACCGACATTTTACTTACCCGACTTTCACATCGGTGAGCTGAAAAGACCGACAAATGCAGAAGACATTTCATCTCCAGGTAAGTAACCTCTTGGCCATCCTGTTGAACTTTGCCCCTTACCCCCCACAGTAGTGCAATCTCGGAGTTGGTATATTTATTTAGGGGGTGTGGGGACAAAGCCCCCCACATGGGTGGGTTTACCTTTTCTTTGGTTTCATTTTTTTTTCAGGATGATCAAATGGTTACTTACCTGGAGTGGTAAGTCAGTGTTCCGGATATTAGTGTTCTGAGTTTCTCGGTCCTTTCATCTCGGCGATCTAAAAGTCATGTAAGTGGACTGTCGGTGTAGTGAAGTAGATCCATATATATATATATATATATATATATATATATATATGTATATATATATTCGTAACAAAAGAAATTTCTCTTCTACTGATTTCATATCCACCCTAAAACACATGTAACTGGTCATCTCTTAAATCACTGCAACTGCACAAAGCCACAGAATTCTTCAATTCCACATTCCTTAGGATTGTAGACAACCTTGGACTACCTAGGACAAAAAGAGTAAAACCCAACCAAGCTCCCTGATTAACTATAGAAACAAGATCTCTACTAAAAACAAGGGATAAAGATTGGGAAAAATGGAAAACCAACAAAACATCAGCAAATAAACAGATTTATCTTGGACTGCATAACAAAGCCAAAAAAAATCAAACAGGACAAAATAAATCACTACAGTACTAGCCAAATCAAATACCAAAAAAGTCCTCAAAAATTCTGGTCTACAATAAAAAATATTCTATAATCAGGGCAAGATAGTTCTCTTTCCCCATCAACCAACAACACTGAAGACAGTATAGAAACACAATTCAATAAATATTTCACAGAAACCATAGTGGCCCTTACTAATAACAGATGCTCTACCCACCTTATTCTCCCTGCTTAAAATCTAATCAGAACAACAACTTTTCCTTTCAGTCTATCTCCATTGATACTATAAAAAATACCTAAAAAAACTAAAACCACCATCATTAGCATCAGATCAATTACCAGCCAAATATCTTAAAATCTCTGCTGATGCCATCTCCTACCCGATATCCATCCTCATTAATAGATCCATCTCTGATCAAAAAGGTTCCACCCGTTTGG
Source organism: Protopterus annectens (assembly GCF_019279795.1). Taxonomy (NCBI): domain Eukaryota; kingdom Metazoa; phylum Chordata; order Ceratodontiformes; family Protopteridae; genus Protopterus; species Protopterus annectens. Next base: position 817,155,253 of record NC_056741.1, on the reverse strand, counting down.
AAAATGTCACACATAATCCAATTGCATAAAGGTGGGAGCTCTACAGAACTATCAAACTACCACCCCATTGCAATCCCATCTCCCCTATACAAAATCTTATAAAGATACATTCATTCTCAGTTACTTAACTATCTCCTGACTAACAATCTTCTTGCCAATACTCAACATGGTTTTCAGGCAGAACATAGCACTACCACTACTTTGATGGCCTTTACTAACACAGCAAATCATCACAGAAATGAAGGTAAAATAGTTTTAATCATATTTCTTAATCTATCCAAGGCTTTTGATACAATTCCATATAACAACCTCATTACAGTTCTATCCAATCTTCATCTTAGCCGCACCTCTATAACATGGTTCCCGGGCTACTTAGCCCGTACGACAGCAAGCAGTTAAATGTCAGCATAATCTCTCCTCCCTCCTACCAGTCACTCAAGGAATGCCTCAGGGTTCCATCCTGGGGCCCCTCCTCTTCACTCTGTTCACTAACAACCTACACACTGCTACCACACATGCTTCCTTGGTCCAGTACGCAGACAATTCTAACCTAATATGCTCTGCTTCCACACTCCAACAACTACAACATATAACCCAACAAGCATTCTCAGAGGTAGAAGCATGGCTAGCTAATGCTCAGCTCATTCTTAACCCCAATAAGACAAAGCTAATGCTTTTCCAACTCACTAAAACCATTGCCCTTCCCTCATCCTTTAATATATCATCATCAACAAACAACACAATTATTTCTCCTGTGACCCATACCAAGCTTCTTGAAGTTATCATAGATTGTAACATGAAATTTGACTTACACATAGCCCACTCAATAAAAAAAGTTCATACAAAACTCAGATCAGTATATAGACGCAAAACATTCCTCAGAAATAACACAAAAGCTACCATTGCTATAACTCATCTAGTCTCCACACTTCTATATGCCTCTCCAATACTCACCAACATCAAGAAATCAAATCTAAACAAACTCAAAACTTGCTGCAATACAATTGCAAGGTTTGATCTCATCACTGCCTAACACTAAAAAAACTCAGTTGGCTAGAATTGCCCAACCTCTTGGTCTACAACCAACTGTCCATAGTGCACCAATTACTCTACCAATCAGACAAAATTCCTGCCCTCCTTTACTTCCTGCAACCTTATTGTGCCAACCGACCCTTCATTCTAATAAGAAATCACTACTAATGATAACTAAAGCTAACAACACTGCTGGAGAAGCTCTTTACTCTCACTGCATAGCTAAACAATGGAATTTTCTCCTGATAAACATAAAAACTACCTCTGTAATAACTAAATTCAAAGAGATGCTTAAAACACATGTAACCAAAAAGTACAGTTTTGTACCTACCATAAATGTAGATGTTCGAGTGTTCACACTGCTGCAGTCATTACACTTGGGTTATCCTGCCGTCAGGCGGTCCCGTAGTTGGCCAGAGTGCCAAAGTCTTGGTCCGGCGTCGGTTGCTGTCACTTCTTCCCTGACGTCAGTGCGCCAGGGGTATATAAGATGCATCCGACGCCATTTTCTTCAGTTTTTCTTACCCCAGATGTCAGGTGCCCCCATGTAGGTAGGCAATACATATTGCTAATCAAAAAAAAAAAAAAAAATATATATATATATATATATATATATATATATATATATATATATATATATATATATATATAATAAAAACAATACCTTCAGTTACAAGCAAATACACCACAAAGGTTGTATAGGATAGAAAGGTATAGGTAAGTCCAGCTAGTTCAGAGAGGATGGAGGGAGGGTAACCTGGACTGCAGCAGTGTGAACACTCGAACATCTACATTTATGGTAGGTACAAAACTGTACTATGTTCATCGTGTTACACTGCTGCAGTCATTATACTTGGGTAGAATCCCAAAGCTAAGGTTGGGTGGCTGGTCTACAAAGAGTTAGGATTGGCTATGAGGCCCTGCAGAACTGCAGTGGCAAATCCTGCTCTGGATTTAGAGTAAAGAGGCAGGTGGTAATGCTTGGTAAAGATGTGCCCTGAACTCCAAGTTGCAGCCTCCAAACTTTCCTTGGTAGGTACTCCTCTGAGAAAGGCTGTTGAAGTGGCTGTTGCCCTGGTGGAATGTGGCCTAATGTTATTTGGGACTGATTTTCCATGCTGTGTGTAGCAGTACCGAATACAGTGTCCTATCCATTTGGATATAGTCAGCTTTGAGATAGCCTTGCCCTGTGATCCTGCAGCATATGCTACAAACAGTTGCTCAGTTTTCCTGAAAGCTTTTGTTTTGTCCAAGTAGAAGTGTAGCTGCCTGTGTATGTCCAAAGAATGCAGAAGTTTCTCCCCTTTATTCTGGGGGTTTGGATAAAAAGTTGGCAAATGGATGGTTTGGTTAAGAGCCACACTAGATACCACCTTTGGCATAAGGGTAGGGTTTGTCCTTAAATATACCCTGTCCTGATGAAAAATTATAAAAGGTTCCACTGCCATTAATGCCTGTAGCTCTGAGACTCTTCGTGCTGAAGTTACTGCCAGGAGCAGAGCTGTTTTCCATGATAAAAATTTTAGATTGGCTGTATTGGCTGGCTCAAAAGGTGTTAGGGTCAGTTTTTCCAAAACGAAATTGAGGTCCCAAGTTGGTGTTGGCGCTCTCCGGGGCAGTCTTATGTTTTTAGCCCCTCTGAGGTACTCCTTTAGCAAGGGATGAGAGAATAAAGGAGGATCCGTGTTGTAATGTGCTGAAATGGCAGAGGCGTGGATCTTAATTGATGGGAAGGATAGGCCTCTGTCCAGCATCTCAGTTAAGTATTGTAGAATCTGAGGAATGTTTGGAACAAGAGGGTCAAGGCTTTGAGCCTGGTTCCAGGAGCAGAATCTCTTCCATTTTTCTGAGTAAGCTTTCCTGGTGCTAGGCCTCCTGGCCTCCAAAATGACATCCATAACAGTTTTAGAGAGAGGTGTTGCCTGTTTGACTAATGTATCTGCCATGCAGCCAGGTTTTGGGTTTTGAGCTGACCGTGCAGGATCTGATTGTTTTGTTGAGTCAGAAGGTGTGGAATTTGAGGCAAAATCCATAGTGGGCCTTGAGCCAAGTTCCTTAAGATAGAGTACCAGTGCTGGCGTGGCCAGTCTGGAGCAATCAGGATCATCTGTGGTTTTTCTTGTCTGGTTTTTAGGAGTACCTTTGAAAGGAGAGGCAGAAGCGGGAAGGCATAAACTTTTAGGTTTTTCCAGCTGAACAAAAGAGCATCCACTTTCCATGCTTGTTTGTGATAAGTCCTAGTGCAGAATTTTTGTAGTTGGCAATTCAGTGGGGAGGCAAAAGGATCTATGTCTGGGCATTCCCATTTTTGCGTTAACATGCTGAAGATTTGTGGATTCAATTTCCATTCGTGAGGGTCCATGATATTTCTGCTTAGATCATCTGTCAGAGTATTTTTCTTTCCTGGCAGGAATTGTGCTTGCAGGTGAACTTGATACGTTAGAGCTGTGTTCCACAAGGTCATGGCTTGCCTGCATAGGGGATAAGAATGAGTGCCCCCTTGCTTGTTTATGTACCACATTACTGTGGTGTTGTTTGTCTTTAGTAATAATTGTCCTGGATGTAGAAGGTCCTTGAAAGCTGTTATGGCATTTTGAACAGCCAACATCTCTTTTTGATTGATGTGAAGATGCATCTGGTCTGTGGTCCACTTGCCCTGAATGCATTTTCCTGCCATGTGTGCTCCCCAGGCGTAATCCGAAGCATCTGTTGTTAGAGTTTGCCTGGCTGTGGGTTGAGTAAAAGGCTGACCCTTGTTTAGGTGACATGTCTGTGCCCACCATCGAAACTCCTGTTGTAGGCAGGGAATCATTGGTATTACTGCTTCTAAACTGTGAGTGTGTTGAGTCCAAACACTTTTTAGGTACCATTGTAATTTCCTCATATGCAGTCTAGCATATGGTATTAGTAGTATGCAGGATGCCATGAATCCCAGGGCCTTTTTGCCAGTAATTGAAAATATTGAGTTAGTTGAACTTGTTTGTCTGGCGTGAGATAAGCCATCTGAGCCGTTGTATTTAAGCTGGCACCCAGGAATATAATCTGTTGTGAGGGCACTAGTTTTGACTTCTTTTCGTTTACTGTGTACCCTAGAGAAATTAGCAACCTTTTTACAAATGCCAGATGCTGTAGAAGAATGTCCTTTGTCTCTGCTTGAATGAGGCAGTCGTCCAGGTATGGATATATTTGAATTCCTTTTTGTCTGCAAAATGCAATTACTGGTGCCAGGCACTTTGTGAAGACCCTGGGTGCAATAGATAAGCCAAAGGGCAGTGCAGAGAATTGGTAGTGCATTGTACCAGCTTTGAATCTGAGGTATCTTCTGCAATTTTGTCTGATAGGGACATGCAGGTATGCCTCTTTGAGGTCCAGAGTAACAAGCCAAGCCTTCTTGCCCAGCATGGGTAGAAGCTGCTGTGATGTCAACATTTTGAATTTCAGAATTTCCAGGTAAGTATTCAGAATTGAAAGGTCTAGTAGGGGCCTCCAGGCCTTGTTCTTTCTGGGGACCAGGAAGAGTCTTGAGTAAAATCCTTGTCCTTGTTCCTGTTGTGGTACTTTTTGAATAGCTCTCATGTCCATGAGGGCTGAAATTTGTTTTTGTGCCTCTGCCCATTGATTTTGTGGCAGGTCTGGCATTTCTTTTAGTCTTGGTAAAGTATGAAAGTGGAACCTGTAACCTTGAGACACAATATTCAGAACCCATTTGTCTTGGGTGAGTGTTTGCCAGTTTTGAGAAAAAAGTGCTAGTTTTCCCCCTAAAGGGGCTTCCAAAAGTTACGTGCTTGGCGTACGAAGGGGAAAGTCATTGTGACTGTTTCCTGTAAGGTTGAGACTTGTCCTCGCCTCCTTTTGGGGTTGAAGTGCCCCACTGTCATTGTCTGTTTGAGGCTTGGGGTTGAGATCTGCCTCTTGGGTGTCTCTATCTGCCTCTCTGTGACCTGTCTGACACTGGAAAGGACCAATTCTTTGTTGGCCAATTTCTGCTAAACCGAGGTGGCTGAACCTGTAAGAAATCCTTGACTGTTTGCATAGATTTAGCTTTAGCCTCCATTTTCTTTAACACCTCTTCTGCCTTAACACCAAACAAGGTATCATGCTGTAAAGGAGCATCCAATAATTTTGCCTTAACATGATCAGGTAAACTCTGTTCTTTTAACCAGGCATGTCTTCGAATCACAGAACCTGTAACTGCGGCTCTACAAGAGGCCTCTAAAGAATCAAAACCACATTGCAGAGTATGTTTTCCCACCTGTTCAACTGCATGCAATAAATCCTGCATTTCTTTACAATCAGGAGCTTCTGAGCTTGCAAGCATTTTCTGTTTTAACTGAGCCATTAAATATTGTTGGTACTTAAGCATGTGAAACTGGCAATTTAAAGCTCTTACTGCTAAAGTTGCAGAAGTGTATACTTTCTTCCCCCATCTATCCAAATATCTATCCAAAGCTCTGGAATCTCTGTCAGAGGGTACTAGATTTTTTGCAATGGAAGCCTTAACCCCTTTTGGACCCTGAGAAATAGTTTCTGGATCAGCAGAAGGGTTTTTGTAAAGAAACTTGTGAGAGTCAGGGACTCTATAATACCTATCTGGCTTGGCTGGAGCAGGGGGCAAAGAATCAGGAGATAGGCTGGATTCAGAGAACACATCATCCACAATATCTAGCACAGGTGGAATAGCCAGGGGCCTGTGCTGAGGCAATAAAAGGAAATCCCTGAGCCTTTACTTGGATTCTGAGTAATCCTGACTTTCCCAATGGAAATGCTCCCTCATGGTATGTAAAGTTTCCCCAAAAGAATAATGCTCAGGAGGAGAGGCTGAAGGGATAGATTCTTCAGCATCAGAGTCCTCATAGGGGGGTAGAGAGTATCCCTGGTCTGAAGAGGAATCAGAGGAAATGGAAACCTGATCAGAGGAATCATAGTCTGTATCCTGCCTAGGCCTTTTCTCAGGAGGGGGATGGGAACCCCTGATTAGAGTAATGAGGTCTTCGGCCATTTTAAGCATCTGTTTCTTAGGCATGGAGGACTGTCCAGGCGAATGCTGTACTTGTTTCTTTGTCTTTAATGGTACCTTTGTCTTGGCTGTTGTTTTAATGGTAAGTTGTGAAGGTCTGAAAACACCCTCAGAAGCCGATGCCTGCTCAGTGGCTCCAGACACATCTGAGGGATTAGTTTTCGTAGGCCCAATACCTTGAGTTTCCAGAGGCCTAGAGGTCTCCACGTGGGAGTCGGAAGCAGCCTGTGGCTCTGAGGTACCGGGTGTCAGGGGCTGCAAAAGCGCCTCACTGAGAACCGGCGAACCGGCGACTGGTCTAGAAGAGGTTTCGTCATCGGTTTTGGACCTCGGATGCCTGTCTTTATCCTTGTCTTTGCGTTTTTTCGGTATTGAGGTCGTCGGTTGATTCGATGGCATAGTATAATTGAACCTTCGGCCAAAGTAGTGCAAAGCAAAATCAGAACATCTTTTTATAGTGCGTTTGTTAAATCTAGCACAAAACCGACAACTAGTGACATCGTGATCATGGCCTAGGCATGGAATACAGTAAGAGTGGAAGTCCTTATGAGGTATTTGCTTCCCACAAGAAATACAATTATTAACTTTTTCTGACATCGGTATGAGGCAAGAAAAAAGTTTCCCCAATGGGGTACTTAGCTTTACTGAAGACTTCAGATCTGAAATTCGACTTCGAAAATCTCAGGAGTCGGCCGACCGGCACTTGCGAACTGCTTCTGCTTTGGGCATCGCGCGGCAAGAAAGACTGAAGAAAATGGCGTTGGATGCATCTTATATACCCCTGGCGCACTGACGTCAGGGAAGAAGGGACAGCAACCGACGCCGGACCAAGACTTTAGAACTCTGACCGACTACGGGACCGCCTGACGGCAGGATAACCCAAGTGTAATGACTGCAGCAGTGTAACACGATGAACATCTTGGTTGTGCTCTTGTAACAGCCCAGGCTAAGAGCACTCAAAGTTTTAGCTAATCAGCCTTGATCTGGTAAGGATTACTACAAAACACTTACCTCCACTGAATTTCATATCTCACATCTGTTCCTTCAAAAACAGAGTCTAAGTTAGCTGTTACATTTTACACTGTATGTTTAGGGGCTAACACTGTTATAAAAAGTATGTTACTGAAATTATAAAAACTATCATATGTGATTTCTACCTCTTTATCTATTTTAATTACTTATCATTCTGATTGTTGTTAAATTATATTCTGTATTGTTTTTTTACAAAAAATATGCAATTGTGTAATTATACACAATCTTATATGTGATTTTTACTTATATTAGCTAATCTAATAACTTGCCCTTTTTATAACCACTGCATGTGTTTCTGTTATTTTTTTATTTATTTATTTATTTTGTGGAGCTGGGCTGTCAATGAAAAATAACAGCTTGTCCAACTGGACTTTCCTGGTAAACAAATGTAAAATAAATAACTAAATAAATAAATAGATAGACTGACAAATTAGAATAAATGTATAGTAGCAAAGCTTCAAAATGGAGGAGAGTTACCAGTGGTAATTTAGTACCCTAGGAGAAACCCAGCCATGAATGGCCCCCAGGAGAGTCTGTCTTTGTGCTGTAACTGATGCTGATGACATAACAATCATATAATGATGCAATAGTAGCTTGTGTTTTGATTTCCCAGGGACCTGCTTACAGACATGTAAAATATTAGCACTTGTGAATGTTCTTCTTTGTGCTACAGCAGTTGTCTAAGGTAGGAAAAATAGCTGTGAAGAAGTTCTGTCTTTAAATGATTCAGATATTAGCTAAAAGAGATGCTCCATATTATGACATATTGATGACTTCCATAATAAACATTTGTGTTAACCAGGCAAAAGACACCAGACCATACCCAGATTGTTATAAGCAAGTCTTCCATGGTAACCAATATAAAATGGTCAAAAAATGAAAATGACTTAATCTACCAAAGACCAAAATAAATTAATGTTTGCTTTTCTTTTGGATGGAGAGGGCAAGTGTTTTTGACGAAATAGACTGGTCATTTTTCTTAATAACAAACCCTTTTTGACTTCATATAGTTGTTGGAAGTGAATTACATTTCTCCATTTTGTCAAACTAATTGACATTCCTTCAGAAAGTAGTATAATTCTATATTCTGTTTATAATTTTCTGTTTGTGTCTAGCACTATGGAGCTCATGTTGTGATTGAAAAGGGTCTGTCAGCCAGTCCACTTACATAGTTATCAAACTGAAATGAATAAGTTAAGAAACAAATAAACAAACTGAATAAATAAATAATGGGAATAAATTTCATACAGAAGTCAAATTCGTGGTACCTTAGAGACTACAGCACAAATATATTTGTTGTTTCCATTATTTATTAAAATACACAATTAAACGTGTGTTTACTGGTACTGTTATCTGTGTACTTTGGTGGTACTCTTACTGGACACAAAACACAGTAGGGAGTATTCAGAAAGGAAGAATAGCACACTGTGGAAGGCTAAACTGCGCAGTAAGTGTTGTCATACAGGGCATGTGCAATTCAGAAATATCTGCAGCAAAAGCATGCTAGTATGAAAATTTGAGTGGTCAGTAGTATATACAAATAAACATATGCACATGCAAAAGAGATGGATTATGGAAATTCACTCATCAATAAACTGGTGTTTTTGTCTGCATATACATTCTATATGCAGCATGGACATTTGTAGGATACTTGGTAATTATATATTAGGTTCATAAGTTCAAAGGTATATACTAGGCATGCATTTCTAAAGATCATCGAGAAGCATAGTCTGAGAGCCATCGAATGAGTTAGCTCTATGATCAAGGAGCACCATGCTATACACGCACTGGAGGATTTATGATTTCCCGGCTCTTCATCCAGAATATGTTTGAATACACCCTATGTGTTGCATTGCTTGACAGGTACAGGAAGTTTATTGAGTAAGTATAGGATTTCTAGGGATAGGAATCTATTGTGCCAGCATGTTGTATTTCTGTGTCTGTGAAGATTACAGTCTTTGGTATGGGTGTTCATGGTGTTGTGTGTTTTGCACAGCTATATGAGGTCAAGCAGGATGGGATGGACTATGTACCCTACTGATGGCCAGCACTGTGTGCTGAAGAATGGCACACAGTACAAGAACCGGACATAACAACTTCTTTGAACCCTTGATAAAAGTATCACCATGAATAGTAGGTAACAGTAAGCAAATTTTGTGGCCTCAGTATAAATATTATAATTTGGGCTTTATCACAAATTTTACGTTACATCTTTTGAACCACAATACATTGCACACAATGTCAACATGTTCCAGAAGGTGATATACGAGACAGGTGTTTCCATTTACATGGAAGAGCACCAGCAAGGTACCAGGTAATTAAACATGTGGGAATCTCCGGTGCAATAAGTGTTTTACAACTAACACTCATTACATTGTTTGATTACAGAGATGCATTTTTTTGAAAATGTAATATCACAGTATAATGATACCATACTTCCTTTTAGATGGACACAGAGAGTCAAGGCATGCAACACTGTAGCTTGTACCTCCTGTACTCCTTTTTTAACCAGAGAGCTTGTCTTATCTCAGATGGCCACAGGCAGAATGTATGGTTACTGTTATGACAAGTAATGGCTGCTTTAGTTTGCTGCTGCCTACAACCACCTCCTCAGCTACTGAAGTCTTGAACAAGACCCATTCAGAATTCTCATTCCCAACCTCCCCAGGTATATGGTAGGTCTTCTGAAAATGGAAGCCAGGAAACCTAGAATTTTGATAACCTGTGTTGCACTGAGCATGCTCTGATGGGACTCGATCAGCGGGAGAAGGGGATGCTGCTGCATATATGTGTGTGTGTCTAGAAGTCAGCCCACCTTGGCCATCACCAGCCATCATGCCTGACAGCAGGTGACTCAGGGATCCATCTGGATCACTCTGACAGATTTGACTTCCTCCACCCTTCTGGGATGTGACATTAGAGGCCACCAACAAGCACTCCAGGTCACATTCCACAGGGCTAACTTCATTACCCTGGGGGAAATGCAGGTCTGGGAACCTGCAAGTGTCACAGTCCCATATGCATTGGACATTTCAGACCTTAGTGGCCACTGCTTCACCTCAGCCTGTACCAAAGCTGTCCCTGTAGAAAGAGAAGAGAGACAGAAAAAAAAATCAGATTAGTACACATATGGAAGAGCAGTACATTCAACTAGAACAATACAGATAGCTGTAGAGTGCACTTACACCATCACCTGGAGAGCCTGTCATTTCTCCTTAGTCCATCTGCTCCATTCAGTTCTTCCTCCTCTCTTACAGTAAAACACAGAACTCAGTCATCATCACTATACATGCCTGAAAACACAAGTCAATCACAATGACAGGTGATACTCTGAATATATAGTGCTAAACCATGTGCAGAGTGCTTACAGCAGTAAGATGACACCCTAACCTCAGTCTGCTGCTGGACAAGCAAGTCCAGGTGTCACATCCTCAGGTTATTATACCTGTGTCTGCAGTGATAACCAGAGTGAATGATGCCAATCCTGGCAAGCAGCAGTTAGGTCTCAGTTTTACAGAGAGGGCCATCAAACTCAAGACTTGGTCCTGTCACCTGGGAACACCTCCTTAATAAAGTCAAAAAGTCAACTAATTCTAAAAGATTTCAAATCAGCATTAAAGGGACACTAAGCAACCGAAGATGCTTGCAGTTGCTTTAGAGATTCTGGCTAACAGACTACTGGTGACTAACTCCATCAGCTGCATTATGCAGCCCCTAAAACAGCTTGACATTGCTTATTGCATTCTTTCTGACCTATATTTCACCCACAAACTAAATCCATAGAGCCTGTAAATATAATGGGAAATAAAAATACTTAACATCTTTAAATACTGTGACTTATACTTCTCAACTGATTTTTGCAGACTGTCCAAATTTTTGACTCATACTTTTGGTTAGTTCATCATAAAATGTGTGATTTTCTGGAAAATTACTGAGAACTGAAGTCACTAAATAATGACACAGATTTCAGTTTCAGACTTCATATCTTCAGAAAAATATACTACTTCTTTTCATATTACTACCATCCGTCCCCCAAGTGTTATGTGACATCTGTTGTTTCATTCTTGGCGTAGCAATATCTTGTCCGGTTGCTCTAGGCTCTTACTCCTTTGCCACTGCCTTAGCCTTAGTTGTGGTTATTTCAAAGCCCCAACTCCTAGCCATCTGTCACATGCCCTGATTCATCATGCAAACTTTGTTCTCACTGTAGACATGTCTGTAGTATTCATGTACCTGTTGTGCTTGACGTCTTGGTTCTGCAATGTAAAAGACAACAATGTTAGGCTAGTTATAACAGGTTATTTTTCAGCTAGCCTTCATAAGTGTTGAACTTCCAACTTCCTAACTTCATGATGTTCTCTCAAGATGCCCTTGCCCATTGTACATGAGAAGCTGCTAGTATGTTAATTGAGTGTGGAATCTAACTGAACATGGGGGATAACTTTTGGGCCCAAGCTGCATCACTCCGCTGTTTTCTTGAATACAGCCCTTACCTGAAGCTGGGTAAATAGAGTACCCTTCTCATGGCAGAAAACTGCTACTTCCTAAGTACCAGTCTATGATGACATTACATGAGAAGACTGATGTGTTGCAAGCACAGTGTTTGGTAATGTTGTAGGCATTGTACTACATTCCATTCTGTGGCCCCTAGGGCTGAAGCTACCCACTGGTTCTGTAGGCATTTTACTACATTCCATTCTGTGGCCCCTAGGGCTGAAGCTACCCACTGGTTCTTCACATCTTGATTGGTCATAAGTTGTTCCTGTTTATCATTAGAATGCAGTTATTCTGACCAACTAAATGCCCCACATAAGGCTGTAAAAACAATATCTTGTATTACTGATGACATGCCTTTTAGAGTTTGTCCCAAAAGTCTTGCATTGCCACATGGAATTCTGCAACCAGCTGGTAGCTTGCCATGTATAATGCTGTCTTTGACTTGCTTTAACCTGTCTCCAGCATTAGCAGGATGTGTGGCCTCCACTGTTTACTGCTATGAGTCACATCACTGGCTAAACTTGGACCTTCCTAGTGTCTCTAAACTGCTGTAGTATCTTTTAGTTGTTGTTGTTGTTGTTGTTGTGTCTTTCGGCTTATCCCGGTTAGGGGTCACCACAGCGGAACTCCGGTCCGCTAATGTTTGGTAGTGGATTTTTACGTGCCGAGTTACCAGCACTGATGCACAACCTTCAACGAAGGCATGCCCATTCACGCATGCCTCCACACAGAAGACGCTCTAGCTGAGAATTGAACATGACAACGTCTTGCTGTGAGGCGACAATGCTACCGCAGCACCATGTTCTGAGGGTGATGTTAATTAGCTGTCATTCTCATATGTCCACAAGTACTGCGAATTAATTTCTACCTGAAGTAGTACTTTTGCTGATTCCAGTGCCAGTCTCTTGAATTGACCCCACTGTGAAAACAACACAGAGTAAAATGTCCCATTATTCTAAGCCTCACTCTTTTTGCTGATTACTCACTGACTGAACTATACATGTGCTGTCTGATCTGAGTTGGGAGTACCTTGTTTGCCTTCTCTTTCTGTCTCCAGGAAGAACTTCAGCTCCTTAATGGCAGATTGATGTTTATCGCTAATTACTGTTGGCCACCTGCTGTTAAGCTTGCCTCCTCTGACGTAACCCCCCCTTCCCAAATCCTATACCCTTACCATATTTGTCTATAGGCTATGGCAATAGTTATCCTGGAAAAAAAATCCAGTGCAGTCAGAGAGTGTGCCAACACACAAGTAAAATTATCATCCTTAAAAATTTAGATGACTGATGGTAAGAATACCAACACCGGGACGGTACAGTGGTGCAGCGGTAGCATTGTCACCTCACAGCAAGAGGTTCTCCAGTTCAGTTCTCAGCTGGGGTACCTTCTGTGTGGAGTCTGCATGTCCTCCCTGCGTTCATGTGGGTTTCCTCCGGGTGCTACGGTTTCCTCCCACGTTACAAAGACATGTCTGGAGCATTTTTCTCCAGGGCTCTGCTGAAACTTGGCTTTGTTCCAAGTCAGACTTTCCTGGTTAACAAATGTTAAATAAATAAATAATACTCTGTTACTTGAGTCACACTATTAATAGTCTCATCAACTAGCATATAAGAAATGGAAAAGATTGTTACTTGTAAAACCAGCAATAAAGGGTTAGTGACATGGATGCTGTTAGGAGCAGCTATACTGTAACCTTAGTCAAAATACCTCCTGTATGGCAGTGTATGAGTGTGTGCATGCACATATTTATACATCCACCAACACATATAGGTGTGTGCATGTCTGCATACATACATGCAGACACACATACACAATACAAACACAGATGTATATAAACCTACTCATATATTTTTGTGTGTATATGTAGACATACAAATATATGTGGACCTGTAAAAACAAAACTATTCAGCAAATACGTTTAAAACAACCAATGCAATATATATATGATAAACACACAGTGACACACACATTTATTTATCTATGATATATATATATTTCTATCTAGATAAGGAGGTAAGAGGTCTAGTTCATACAGCCATCTCGGCTACAACAGGGCCTCCTTTGAGCAAATGAAAATTCCAGTAGCAACAGGGAAGTACACCACTAAAACAATTATGTGCACTGCATGCATACTTTCAAAAAAGGCATGCATTATCACATATCCAGCATATACAAATTTGATAGACACTCAAGAATGTCTTGAATTGCAAGCCTGTCGGTAAGACTGAGGTAGTGGTTTTGTAACCACAGAAATAGAAACATAGATTATATGTTGCATACATACATATGTGCATACATCAGAAAATATGGGGAAATAAACAGACAACATTTGCCTCAACTTTCAAAAGATAATCAGTGTAACTGTAATGCAGTCAAATGTTTGGGAAAGGAATGAAAGTGCCAAAGAAAAAAGAAAATAAATTCAGTTGACTGGAATCCGTATTATATAAACAGTTAGTGTGTGATTCCTGAAGGGCAACAGCTAATGGGAAATACTTTTAGTACAGTAATAAGATTCAGTTGCAAAGGTACCTGACATTTTTATCAAAACATTGCAAAAGATTTTATTATTCTAGAATATTATGACATTTGCAACACAATGGGTTTGTTTGCAAGATGCAACTGTCCAAAGCAATGCTGTCCTGTGAAATGAGGTAAAGTCTGATTATAAAGGTATATCTGCATGAGTACATGCACTAAGCAACATTAATGCAGACAAGATGAAAAATAATTACCAGTAGTTTAAAAGCAAAAAGAATGTGCATAGTCACTGCTCGCAGTAAAAGTGAAACCTCTGTAAGGAACTGTGAAGGAAAGCAAATGGAATTATAAATGAAGGAGAGTAACAGTCGGAGTGCAGTAGTTAGAATGATTTAAGCAAGCAATAATGCCCTCCAAGGTGTGTGTTAAAGTGTAATTAACGCCTGCCCAGGGGTGTCGTTGGGCCGCTGCACCCCTGGAAGGGCATTAATTACACATTAACACATACCCTGGAGGGCATTATTGCGCTTAGAGAATGGGCTTTCTGTAAAATTGTTGTGTTTTACTTATTTACATATATTTTTTATTACTATAATTTTTTTTAATATATTTTTGACCTAAAATAGTTCCGCCTCCCAGTTTTTCAAACTTGCTGTAGTACATGTTAATGGTGTTGGAGGAAACAAAATATAACACTTTAAAAATGTCCTGGTTTTTACTTTATTTTTTGGGTTTCTTACTCCTAAAACATTTGGTTTGTTGCAAGTTATTAGAGATTGATGTCACTAAATAATGACACAGATTTGAGTGTCAGACTTTTATTTTCTTCAGAAAAAAAAGATGTTAACAGAAATCCTTTACTTAAGCAACTGTGTAATTTTATAAGAGCAATAATTAAAATCTGTTTCTATTTTAGAGCCTTTGTTCTCCCTTTATTTTAGACTTTATCCAGATTTCTTCAGCTGTAAGGTCCAGAGGTACGCAAACCTCTTTACTGCTGCTGTTGCCAGTAGTCATCTGGCTCACTCACTCACACACTCACTCACTCACTCACCCACTCACTCACTCACTCACTCACTCACTCACTCACTCACTCACTCACTCACTCACTCACTCACTCACCCACTCACTCACTCACCCACTCACTCTCTCACTCACCTCTGCTTTTTGATCCCCCTTTATTTTAGACTTTATCCCGATTTCTTCAGCTGAAAGGTTCAGAGGTACGCAAACCTCTTTACTGCTGCTGTTGCCAGTAGTCATCTGGCTCACTCACTCACTCGTACGCACACACACCTCTGCTTCAGAAAATGCATGCTGGTGGAAACCGTTATTCTAGCAACTTTCTACATTTATAAGAGCAGTATTCAAAATCTGTCCCTATTTTTGGTCCTTTGTTCTCCTGTTATTTGTGTCTCTATTCAGATTTCTTGAGCTAACAGTTTGAGAGATATAGTCAAGAGATATGGAAACTTCTTAATGCATGCTAACAGAAACCCTGTTATTCTAGCAGCTTTTTTAGTTTATAAAAGCAATATTTAAAATCCATCCCTGTTTTTGGTCCTTTGTTCCCCCGTTATTTGTGGCTGTATCTAGATTTCTTGTGATTACAGGTTAATTGATGTGTGTGTGTGTGTGTGTGTGTGTGTTTGTGTGTGTGTGTGTGTGTGTGTGTGTGTGTGTGTGTGTGTGTGTGTGTGTGTGTGTGTGTGTGTGTGTGTGTGTGTTTGGCTAAAAAGCTGAAGTAGAGTACAGAAGTCAAACTTCGCCTTTAGAGGGTGGAATTTGACTTCCATACTTGTTTCACTTTTCTGTTTCACTCCGAACTTGCACTACCCTGCCTAAATAAGTTTCACTTCAAAAAGCATGTAGCAACAAGTCTGAAACAAAAGCAAAACAAAAGAAAATACAACTGCCTAGGTTAAGATAATCATTCCACAAAGTTTTACAAAAACAAGCACATACTAAAGAAGATATAATTTCACTGCTACAAAGCCTTCGTCTCTAAATGTGACTAGATAGCATCTCTAGACTTTCAGCTTTTCCTGGTTAGGGGTCACCACAGTGGAACTCTGGTCCACTCATGATTGGCAGTGGATTTTATGGTGCCAAGTTGCCAGCCCGATGCCCAACCTTCAATGAAGGCACACATATTCACGCTCATACCTACCTGCCTGTCTTTAACATTACTCAACCATGGGGAGGACATACAGACTCCACACAGAATGCACTCCAGCTGAGAATCAAACAGGAGAACCTCTTGCTGTGAGGCGACAACACTAACCGCTGCACCACCGCAGCTTCCTAGCTAGCATCTCTGGCTGAATGAAAACCAGTCATTCAATTAATCTAATAGCCCATTGGTGGCAGAAGAAAAATACAAAAGGGCAAACTGTAAACTCTTAGCACTTTCCATAACAGCCACCCCCAATGAAGTTTGTGAAATCTGACCTGCAGTATGCTAACAACAAACTTCTCTGAAAACTCTGCCTCTGTGTGAACATGTGACTTATACACCACTAAAATGTAAACAAAGTCCTCTAGCAAGAAACTGGTTTTAGAAATCCTACAGTGCCCCTTTAACTAGTTATAATTCAAATATGTATCAGCATCATGCCAACATGGAGGCTTTTCTGTCAGTGTGTACTGCCTGCTGTAGAACAGTCATGGAAAGCTGCAAGATGGAAAAATAACATAGTGCATTGAGGAGGGAACACTTCATACTGTTGCAGGTGAGGGTGGGAGAATATTATGCCATACATCTGCTCAGCTATCTTTTAGTAGCTGTTGAAAAGTACCAGGTATACTCTTCTGTGTTCACTGCTGAGGTTTTTACTGTGTGTGTGCGTGTGTGCGTGTGCATGCGCGTGTGTGTGTGTGTGTGTGTGTGTGTGTGTGTGTGTGTGTGTGTGTGTGTGTGTATGTGTGTGTGCGTACATACAAGCTGCATTGTACTAGTATACTGACTATACTGTATGTGTAAACTGGTATAAGTTTGCTGCTGTTGGACTTTGCAGGATTGTCAGGGCAAATATCTGGTATGTTTGTATGCTCTCTGCAGATAGTCCACAGATATAGCTGGGGATGTTTATGGAAATTTCATCCCTTCTGGCCATATTTGTGGAGCAGACATAATTTGCATGCCATTATAATGAAGGAAAGTGGTGTTGGTCAGTGATCAGTTATGTCACTGTGTTAAGCACGGGTCATGTATCATTTCAGCAGTGTGCTTGCTTGCATTCTAACCAGCACTGTGCTGTGCCATTGCATCCCTTCATTAAAGTATTAGCTTTAGGAGGTGTGATCGTATATGGCGATGACGTTGCCATGTTATGCTAAGTAGCATGCCACTATTGCTGGGATATCAGACCCTGTGGTGCTGTTAGTGCAGTATGCTTGCACTTTTATACCCATAGTTTTCTCGCCTACCTCTACAGCGTGCTCCCCGATTCCTAGGTTTGTGAATCATCATGGACCATGTTGTGGAGCTTCATTTGCACACCTACTGCATATTGGTACTTATCCTGGCATGCATTAGTTTATGACACTATCCCGTGGTGTTAGTGAACTTCTGTGGTTTGTGTAGTGCTCTGGTATGTCATGAGACACATACACAGTTATGTAACTTGTTTAAGGCTCATGTAATGAATCCATTATACTTAATGAACTTCTGGCTCTAAAATGTATTTCTCATTATATCCTCCCTGTGTTCGTGTGGGTTTCTTCCGGGTGCTCTGGTTTCCTCCCACACTCCAAAGGCATGTA
Source organism: Protopterus annectens (assembly GCF_019279795.1). Lineage (NCBI taxonomy): Eukaryota > Metazoa > Chordata > Ceratodontiformes > Protopteridae > Protopterus > Protopterus annectens. The sequence goes on along the minus strand of NC_056741.1, from coordinate 817,137,429 downwards.
GTAGGTAGAGTGGACACTCTAAATTGGCCATAGGTGTAATTGTGCGTGCGAGTGTGTGGTATGGAAGAACAACTACAGCAAGAATAGCCACACAGTGGTGTACACCTTGGTGATGATTGCCACTGATGAAGTGACACCCTGACCCCAAGTGCAAAAATGGGAAAAAGGGGTTGTGGGTGGATGGCTGGCTGGATGAGAGGTCTGATTTTTCCTTTCTGCCAATAGAGGTTAATTTTGCCATTCAGCTTAAGTAATTTTCTAATTTTTGTGGTTTTAAAGTCCTTTCTGACTTTCAGTAATGTTTTTCTAAGTGTTTTGACTTTGAGACACAGTTTATCAGAGAAATATCTATTTACACGTAGAGTGGACTTTAATATTAGCAGGACAGGAAAATCACATAAAATCAAGCCCCCTGATAGGGCACCTTCCAGTGACTGAAATTAACCTGCGAATGGCTTCAAATGTTGGGTGTGCACTCAGTAACATACCAACATTCAAATGTTGAAAGTGTTCTCTAATAGCTGTTTCTCTTCAGAATTCCAGCATAGAGCAATACCCAGGGAAACTAATGGAGCTGGAATATCACCTAAGATAATTTTTACCTCCCACAGTGGAATTTGATTACCAGAACTTTAGCAGAGTTTTGGTTGAAATGATATCTGATATGTTTTGTAGTTCTTATTTCATTGTTTAAAAGCAATGATTCTGATTGTGTGTTCTGAACCGGTTACTGGTATAACTGTTTTAAAAATGTTAGTTTCTTTAAACATTTTAGAATCATGTCTAAAAATTTTGAATGGGGAATAATGGAATTTTCTGGAACAAAGCTGAAAAGAGCTGTAAGCATCTGGATTAAGCCCACGGATGTAGCCAAAAATTTCTTATCTGTATTTCCAGGAGTTATACTGTATCCCACCCAAAATATATATCATGTGACACCTCCCTGTTACACGACTGTAGAATAAAGTAGGCATCATCCTCCCGATATATTGTCTTTTTGATTGTAGTGCATTACATCTTGGCTAGATCGCATAATTTAGACTATTTTTTGTTAAAGTGTTGTATTGCACGAGCACAGGTCACCACACCAAAAGCAGGAAGTTCAACTGTTTATTGTAAAGCGCTTTTCGTCTTAGGAGATCCCAAGACTTCTTCAGACAAAGTAAAAGAACACACGCCCCTTCTTTTATTACATACAATTAAAGTGTTACATGCTCCCATTGGTTACTAAACCATTAAGTCATCAAATTAACCTAAAAAGCCTCTGACTTAAAAGCAAAAGCCTGCCCACTATATACAGATCACAACACAATAAAATAAATCATATGGGCTGCAAACTTTCATCTTTTAAAATGAATGAAATCAGTAGCAAACAAATACAATAAAAACAATAACTGCCAGTTTGAACTTTCGTGTAAACCAAGAAATTCAAATGCTAAAAGCTAACCATTAAGTCATCAATTTAACCTAAAAAGCCTTTGACTTGAAAGCAACAGCCAGCCCACTATATGCAGATCACAATGCAATAAGATAAATCAAACAAGCTGCAAACGTTCATATTTTAACATGAATACGAGTGGCAAACAAATACGATAAAAGCAATAACTGCCACTTTTGTGCGAACAAAAAATTCAAATGCTAAAAGCTAACTAGCAGAATAAACCTGACACGTACTGTGACAAGTGCCAAGTGCCAAGAGTTAAAACTGGTTCTGCCTGTCCTAAACATAACCAAGACAACCTCTTGAAAGCTACCTAATGACAGGCAATTAAAACAGTTAAAATTGTTAAAATTGTCTCAACAACATCAAAAAGTGCAAGAATACAGTCTTCTTCTGGCTTTTCCCAGTTAGGGGTCGCCACAGTGGATCACCTGTCTGCTCATGATTGGCAGTGGAGTTTTACAGTGTCAAGTTGCCAGCCCAACCTTCCACAGAAGGCACACACACACACACACACGGAAATCCACGCGATCACAGGGAGGACATGCAGACTCCGCACAGAAGGCACCCCAGCTGAGGATTGAACCAGAGAACCTCTTGCTGTGAGGTGACAATGCTAACCACCGCACCACCATGGCCACCCCAGTGCAAGAATACAGTATTAAGTGTTAAATATTAAGTATGAAACTGTATATGCAACTAAATCATCTTAAAAAGGCTAAATGTTAAATGTTGAGCAATATGTACAACCAAATCATCTTAGGAGGCTCTTAAGTTTTAAAATACAGTGAATCGAGTACATTTCATTTAAACCAGGGAATGTGCTTGCATCCATGTGAATTTGCCACATGAGTTCTAATATTTCAAGACGGACAGCTTCAGGTCCCCCTCTCCCATCAGAACTTATACAGTCAATAGCCATGAACAAAAAATTATGGTTAACATTGTCAGATACATGTTTTGCCAGTGCACTGATCGTTTTTAATTTCCTGATGTGATATGTCTGCTTGTAAACACATTCCCGAAGTTTCCTGTCCGTTTTGCCAATATAAATTGCTGGACACTGTTGGCACTGAGCAAGATAGACAACAGCTTTGGATTGACAATTGAATTTATGTTTAACTTTATATTTTTGACCTCTAATTCTAAACTGTTCCCCTGTGTCCATATGCGAACAAAAGTTGCACATGTTACATTGAAACATACCTTTCCTAATAGGAAAGTGTGACCCATTGACCTCCAAAAGGTGTTTTAAATTTTTTCCTCTCCTCAAGGTAATTTTTGGGAACTCAGGTAGTTTATTTCTAAGGTTGTTGTCATTCTGGATAAACGCCCAGTTTTTCTGAAGGATAGATGAGATGATCTTACTATCAATACTAAACGATGTGAAAAGACTACAAGATGGTGGGAGTAGACTCGAGTTAGGGTGGGCCACAAGCTGGTTTGATGAATACTCATTCCTATGGGGGCCTTTGAAAATTGGTTGAAATGTCCCCTGTTCTCTTGTGTAACTAACCTCTTGAATTAATTAATCGACCAGTTGTTTGGGGTAACCCCGACCCAAAAACATAGATCTGAGTGTGTTACATTCCTCTATGAAATCTGGGAATTTTGACACCATTTGGGCAGCCATAATGAGTTGCCCTTTTACTACAGATCTCTTTTGATAGGTTGGGTGACAACTGCTGTAGTGAAGTAAAGTGTTAGAATAAGTGTCCTTCCTATGGATTTTAGCACACAAGTCATTGCTAGTTAAGTCTTTCCACAAGTCCACATCCAAATAAACAATTCGGTCAGTGCTAAATGTTTGTGTGAAAGAAAGGAAATTGGTAGTAGAATTAAAGAAATCCACCAATTCTAAAGCAACTGCTTCACTGCCTCTAATCAACATAAATATATCATCCAAAAAAGTGTATAAAAAAACTATTTTGTTTTATATATCATTTTGCATATCTCTTTAACTGCTCTTCTTTTAAAAGCATTTAAAACAAAAAATAAATAAATTATATTACAGTGGGCTGCAACTTTTATTTTTTAGTTAGCTAACAAGATAAAAAAATGGTTTATTGATGCAGTAAAACTGCAGCCTTTTACTCATTTGCATCAAACTCAGAAAACAGTCTATAAGTTTACTTTAGTAGCAGAATAAACAGGATGCAGTATTTTCACTTCCGAGAACTGTGCAAATAATGTATACTTTTGATGGCTTACTTTGCCAATCTTTGCCATGGATGACTACATCAGATTATACATTCTGCGTCTCATCTCTGTTTTCTTTTTTTCCCCTGCTACCTGATTTCCATCAGTCCTCCTTGTGGTCCACTAGCCTGTTGTTTTCTCACAGGATGAGAAGTGTTCCTGACGCATTATTTCCCTGTAAAATGGGAGCCAATTGCAGTTGCAGTAATCCTGGCAACCAGCAGGGCTTTTCTACTTTGAATCCCAGTCCCCATCCTCTGCTGCCCCACATGAGCACATATGCTACCACAGGGGCCTCCGACAGCCACATCCTCCCACAATGTAACTATACTCTGACAGACATATGTACAAAGGTCACATTCACTGACTTGGGAGAGACAAGCCCACATAACCACTGGGCTCAGTGACTTGCAAGGGAGCATTTTGGCTTACCTGGAAATCAACATCTAGCCCTCAGGGTGAGGGAGATGTTACTAGCCACTTACTCCCACCCTTCTGCACCCAATTCTTCCACCACCTGAACCACTATTCTCACTTAGGTCCTCTAGATCACATTTAGAACTTCATTCGTCTGCACCACAGAGCCAGACTGCTCCCTGCTTTGTTTTCTACATTATTATGATAGGCAGAGTATAAACAGCAATGTTATATGGAATGTTGTCTCAACAGAATTGGAATTCTGTGACTGATACTGGACCGTGTATGTATGTATGTGCAAATACACACAATTACAGCAACTAAGCAGCTCTGTGGAACTCACCTCTGGGCTACCACATAATGTTGTAATGTGCAAACATGCTATAAAAGATAAAGCATTCTAGAGGAAGCGCGTTTTAAATGTCATAAAAAGAGATATGTTTGAGTTTTCAAATTGCATGAGCCAGCTTTTACACTTGGTAGTATTGATGCTATAAATGAGAAGGGCGGCCGCAGTGGTGGAGCGGTTAGCATTGCCACCTCACAACAAGAGGTCTTCGGTTCGATTCTCGGCTGGGGTGCCTTCTGTGTGGAATCTGCATGTCCTCCCTGTGGTCACATGGGTTTCCTCCAAGTGCTCTAGTTTCCTCCCACAACCCAAAGACATGCTGTAGGTGGATTGGACACTCTAAATTGGCCCTAGGTGTGAGTGTGTGCATGTGTGTGCCTTCTGTGGATGGTTGGGTGCCAGGCTGGCAACCCGACACTGTAAAACTCCACTGCCAATAGTTTTGTGGACCATAGTTCCACTGTGGCAACCCCTAAGTGGAAAAGTCAAGAAGAAGATGCCATAAATGAGAAATTATCCCATTTAACAGGGAAATATAAAATAAACACTCTAAAGTATATGAGAGAAGACCCATTGCTCTTTTTCAGTGTGAAACGTTTGAAGCTCTCAGTAGTGAGTTTTTCAACAATTTCTATACTGTAAAGGGCAACTTACTTCCTGTTTAGTCTGGGCAGCTGTTATTGGAAAATAAGAGAATGTGCTAAAGTTCGTATTATTCAGTGCATTTATTAATTAATTTATTTTTAATGTAAGGTGCTCATGGTACTTGACCATATATCCCAAACAAAACAGTCATTTTGGTATAGAAATGGGGGCATGCTTTTATCCCTTCTTGATGCCCCATGCAGTTCTTTAGCATGTAAGCAGAAGTGGCAGCCCCTACTTTTATTTAAAAATATATATACATTTTACTTTGTGTAGACGTATGAACCATTCCATGTTTTAAATTTAGTTTGGATTATTATTTATATTGGCCTTGGTAGGCAATGCTCCTTGTTACTGGACAAACTGGATAAAATGGGGAAGTATTTACCATAAACAAAGTATGCATTGCAAAGGGCCCTGCACTGGTAACATTTAAACAAAATTATCCCCACTGCACAAAGGAAGTATCTATATGGATTAACTGCACAGCAAAAGTATACATTCTGATGAATAGGCAGACAGACAGACAGACACACAGATAAAAAGCTATAAGATGCTTGCAGAGCATGATATGTAACTTTCCACCTTCTTTGAAAGTTACTTTGTAAAACTGTTAATCAGCTCATCAGGCCTATGATTCAACAGTGCCAGGTATCTCAAGCAAGTCTTTAGGTATACAGTGAATTAACTAATCATGCCAGGGCACAGGATTAAAGTTATGAGCTGCTAACAAGCTGCTTCCTCTAGTCTAGCATTTGAGTCTATTAGCCTTTGTTTGCGTACTGTGTGTGTCTAGGCAAACCAAACTGTGTTCCCAAATTGAGTACGGAAAAAGTCCATGTAGATCAGTGCTGTACTGCAGTTAACAGATACATAAAATACATATACCATACTTTGCTCTTAGTGGACATGCTTTGCAAGTCACTAGAAAAGGAAAATGTCCCGCTAAGAAAATACATTTTTCAGGATATGCTCATACTCTACCGCTGAAAGAGCTGTAGAGGCTTTCTTGTTTTCAGAACAAGGTTAGGTGTTGTATCTGGTCATTTTCTGATTGCAGAGTAGATGGTCTCTATCCCATTTGGGGCTTCAGCCAGCTCAACAATCATATCTGATTGTGGATGATGACTCTCCAACGGTTCAGACTCCTACTCCCACAGCGTGGCTTGGTGCTGAGACTGGACCCATGAAAGTTCTTCTGGAACATTAGCTTGAGGGAGTTGCTGTAGGTGAAGATCACTTCTAGCAGAAAGTATTTCCATTTGAGCTTTATTTAATACCCAGATACCACAGGCCTTTCCAAGGTGTTACTCTTAATGGCTGATACCTCCTGTAGAGGGATCTGCATTTATTCCCCTCAAGATCAACTGACATGGTAAGAGCATATATGTTATATCCCTTTTGGCTTCATCTAAATACTGGTACTGTAAGAAAATATATTTTATGCCTAGATTACTTTCTTTTATCTGCATCTAAAAGTTGTAGGGTAGTGCATCTTAAACAAGATGAATTTGAAAAGGCAGTTGTTTACATGCATTTCTACAACCAAAGAAGTCAGAAAATATAATCAACTTTTTTCTCATTTACAACTAGCAGTTTGGGTTATCCTAGAGGTAATTAAAAAAAATCTAACTAAACAGCTGCTTGCACTGGATTTGTTTGTGACTCCAGAGATAAAACTCTTCATGGAATCATTAAGAATCATTCCAGTAGATGACTGGTGACCTCCACTGCCTTTTTCAGAGGAAAAAACTCCATACCCAATTGCAAACCTACTACTTGGCCCCATGACGTACATTTTAAATACTGCAAATTAGAGACAGTCCCTAAAGTTAGAGGTAGTATCTCCTACAGCTTTCCAAGGGATACATGCTGGTGCCACTAACAACCCTTTGAATGCATAACTTGACATTCTACCCATTCAGCATTTTAAGGACTGAGACAATGACATGTATGACAATTATGTGGGATATTCAGCATAATAGCAGATTACTGAAGTGTCCTTATCTTCACACTGGCATCCCTTATCTTCACACTGGCATCCCTCTGATTTTTTTTTCTGCATTTAATCCTAATGCTATGCCAATGTCAGGCTGCCACACTGAGAATAAACAGCCTTCTTAAGAATAGTCCAGCATCAGCAAATATGTTGGAGCCAGGGATGTTTCCTAATTTCAGGATAATTGCTGAATTATATGATTGATAACTGCAACTTTATGGCCTTAAGAAGTCTGAGAAATCACTAGTCACAGGCACGAAAGGAACCGGGGACCATAAGGACTCCCTTAAACACAAGTTGCACAGCAATTAGAATACTTTATTGGGATTGAGCGCTTTCATCCTGTTTGACAGGATTTCATTGGGATCTAACAACGATCAGCAATGAATGGCTTAATATAGCCTGAAATTCATGTCAATTAACCAATTAGAAAAACAAATTTAAAGGATTTAAAGGGCTGACTACATTATACATCACATAATGAACAGCCTTTATCAAACACTGCAAATATATATTTAAAACACATACAAATTTAAAACACATAAAAAGAACCTTTTGGAACACTCATATCATAAAAAGTAAAAAATAACATATGTGTTTTAAATTTGTATGTGTTTTAAATATATGTATATATTGTGTGTGTGTGTGTGTGTGTGTGTGTGTGTGTGTGTGTGTGTGTGTGTGTGTGTGTATATATATATATATATATATATATATATATATATATATATATATATATACACTGGGGCTTTTCTTTTTCACCAATAAGGTGTTCAGAATGAAAACCCATTCTGGCTTATGTTTATTGAAATCAGAGGAGGAGATTATTAGTTTATAGCAGAATTTGTGGAAATTACAAGTAGAAATTTGCCTCCTGCAGTACTTTCTGCCTGGTCTATGACTATACGCTGATTACATGTTGATTGACAACATGAGATACAAGGTCACTTAGACTGAGCCAGCTTTCCATGAATACCTGGTAATTCACATACTTCTAAGCAACCAAATTTATTTCTCATTCAACCTCTATCGAAATATGTAGGAATTCATCCATCCAGCCATCCTCAACCCCTTTTCCCATTTTGCACATGGGGTCGGGGTGTCACTTCCGCAGTGACAATCAACTCGAGTCAAGGTTTAAACTGCCGAGTGGCTAGTCCTGCCATGGTAGTTAATTTGTACTACTCATTCGCACACACACTTTCACCTATGGCAAATTTAGTGTGTTCAATCCATCTACTGCATGTCTTTGGAATGTGGAAGGAAACCGAAGCACCCGCAGGAAACCCACATGACTATAGGGAGGACATGCAGACCCAACAGAAGGCACCCCGGCCATGAATCGAACCAAAGAGCCTCTTGCTGTCAGGCGACAATGCTAACTGCTGCACCACTGCCTTGTCTCTCTCTCTCTCTCTCTCTTTCTTTCTCTCTCTCTCACTATGTAAGAGTTATTCCTTTGTTATTATTAGCCAGTGTACGTGGTAGTCCATTGTTTGACTTTATGTCTATCTAGGCAGTGTTTATTTTTTGTAGGCTATTATTGTTCTCCTTTGTACAGTTAATCAGTGTTTTTTTTTTATCATCTTAGTTTTGCCAGTGCTTTTATCTTTCTCCATTCATTTCTTTTTGTTGTACAAATTCCAGGCCCATCTGCTGTGCCAGAGGTATTAAGAGAGTGACTTTAACACTTGTGCTTTGCTAAGTGATTCTGGGATTTGGTTGTTTGATTTGTACCTTAAGCTGTTCCAGCCAAAGTTTACAAAATAAGACAGTGGATACTGCAATTTCTTATGGCCACCTTTTCCAAGTCCAGTTGGATGTTCCTAGGGGTAAACACTGCTGAAATTTTGCACTTTGTGCCTGATGGTGGACTTAACTTTTGAGAACACAGTTAAAGAGGCTTCCATTGCCTTACTCATAAAATCCCAGCTTACTCTGTAAAATACTTTCTCTGCATCAAGACTCCACCAACAACAGTGTAATTTTCTTAGATTCTGCTTTCCTCTGGATCACCATTGCATTATTAATCTTATCAAATGTTTGCCTCATCTTCACAAAACCACATTGATTATATATTTCTCTTTTTTTTCACAGACTTGTGTTTTGCCATCAGACCTTTCCTTAGATTGTGAGTGTGGAGGTAAGTGGCAAATATTGAAGCATTCCCTTCATTAATTTCATTTTGTATTCATTTTAACCATGAGCCAACGGTCTGAGTCCAGGGTGAATGTTGGGCCTCCATCCTCCCCTGTGTTAAATGTAAGAGGTTCTGTTTAAACCTTGGAGAGCTGAGATTTCCTGAATTTTGCAGACTTTGGAGTTTGCAAGGAAAGGGAGTTAGTAGCTATGCTTGAACATGTTACTTTTAATGTGCCTATGCACTTGATGATGGAACATTTTGAGTACGGCTGACTGTGGTCTATTGTTTGAGGGAAGAAGTCTATAGCATGACTTCAGTGTGTTTATCCACAGCCTCTTGCACTTCTTCCTAATTTCTGCCTTTTATGTAGAGGTTTTTCCGATTACTATTTTTATGATAGCGCTGAGATCACTAAAGAAGTGGTATGGTGTTTTTGAGGATTATTATCTTAATATTTAAAAACACTTTCTCTTTGTTTGAAACAGGTGGACCTGACGGAGCCAAATCCTGCAGGGAAGTACTTTGTAGTGAAAGTTGTTCATTAATTGGATAAATGAAATGGTTTGCCTCAAGCCCTTTTCAGTCATGACCCAGCCCACAAGTGCAAGAGTAAAAGCAATATATAAATATATTAAAAGTGTAAAGTAGCTAATTAACAGGTATGTTTTGCCTTTCAACAGGAGGCTAACCAATTTGATTCCTTCAAAGGGAAATTAATTTCTTATGGATGACTGGTATTAAAACATTAAACATTTTGCTGTTATTGACAGTACATCAGAGTAATTGTTTGGCAGTTAGAAAAGAGGATTAAGGCAATTAGCTATCAACAAATTGCTTCCTATAATATAGGGTATGATTCCCTCAACTTCCACTTGCCTACTGTGTGATTCTGAGCAAGTCACTTAACCAGACAGTGCTCTCCAGTCATCTCTAATTATTGGCACTTATGTCCAGTGGGCCAATCTGGTTAATAAATAAATAAAATGGTATTCATCGTATGTTTTCTCTGCTGTCTGATTTATCTTCAAAAGGTGAACCCTAGAAAGAGTTTACTGTGGTAGAAGCTGCTTTGAAGAGTTTTTCTCATGTATATAAGTTTACTTATTATGCAGTTTATTTTTTTTTATCATTTTTGGCCTCTACCCCTGTGCTTGAGCATCATGTTCCACCCACTATTGGCCCATTTCCTCCTTCATCTGGTATCCAGCTATACTGAGATTGGGAGACAACAGCCATGGGTTGTGTCTGTCATCCAGTGAGGGTAGGTGATTCCTTTTCTTTTTTAATATGTTCCTAACATCTTCCCCCCTTTTTAACACCTTTATTGTGTTATCACTTAGGGCATAGGCAACATGCATTTATATAAAAGAAAACAAACCATATTAACATGCTCCTAGTTACAAACATTATACATCACGTATGTTTTATGTATAACTGTCATCAATCCAACATTACATAAATTGCTCGATTCCTGCCTTCCCTTAAATCTCACTCCACTTCCAAACAATTAGCCTGCATGCATTGTTCCTACAATGTCCATGTTTTCTATGTAATTTGTTTCTACCCTTCTCTAAAGATCCAACTTCCAGTTATTTTATCTCTGTTACAATATTCAATGTTCAATAAAGTTAGTTTAGACTTGATTTCCATTTTCTAGCAATTGCTTTTTTTGCAGCCACTAGAATTAAATTTAGCAAACCCTGACTTATAACTCATTGCACTCACAAAACATATGTTCACAGTTATCTCGTTCTTCCTCATCACACCTACAACATTTGCCATCCACCTGAAGAAAAATTCTCTGGAGTCTACTTGGGGTATAAAATACTAATGCAAATACTTCCAAGCAAAAATCCTAAACCATCTAGACTTTGTTGCATACTTGGGAGGCATACATATGTCCTCCCACTGTTTTATTGTGAATTGCTTATCCAGTCTCTCTTCCTAATTTTTTCTAACCTCATTTGATTGATTCCAATAGTTACTGTACAATATTTATTCACTCTGTTAATTATCCCCTTTAACTTCTCCTCTAGATTTAACTAAAAACTCTACCAGAGCAGATCTTCCACTTAGGATTCCCTTATCTCTTTCTCTTTGCCTATACTCTGATATCAATCCCTGATAGGGAAGGCAGTCTCTAGCCTTCAGTCCAAATGTCTTCTTGGCCTCTTCCCATTCTGTTACGTTCTCCTATCTAGTTATTTGCTCCCAGTACTTTAGTTCCTTTGCTAGTTTTCTCCAACAAATTCCTGCCCTCTACTGTCTATTCCCTGTACCTCTTAATTACAGCCATCCCTATTGGAAAAGTCTCCTTTCTCTATTCTAGTATTGGCTTAGTTCTTAAAATGTTTTCTGCTATATTATATGACTGTTGTTATTCTCCTTAAGGATCTGCATCCAAAATCTCTCTCTCTCTCTCTCTCTCTCTCTCTCTCTCTCTCTCTCTCTGTATTTCTTGACCCCCCCTCCCCATTTCATCATCACCAATTTCCACTTTGGAATATAGATTACTGCTTGTGTTATCTATATGAGCCTTAACTGTGTAGCTATAAAATATCCCATCAAATCAGATAATCCTAAACCACATTGCTGTTTTGGAAAGATCAGCTTATCCCACTTGACCCTTGCCTTCTCCTCCTTCTGGATAAATTCCTTCAACTCTTTATCAATTATTGTCCACAACTGTTCCTCTGATTGATAAAAATATGCCTGACCTGCATATAAAACCAAAGGGATTAAAACTATTTTCACTGCTTGTATCTTGCTATACATAGCCATAAACAAGAGCTTCCAGTTTCTCCATTTTTGTATTATCTTTTGTTTAGTCTCTTCCCACATATCCTTAGCTGCCATAACAGAATCCTTTTTAATCCATACTCCTAAATACTTCATTTTATCATGTTCCCATAAGTATGAGTATTGATGGACCAATCCAAGTGTGGCTACATAGTTTGCAGCTATAGCCTTTGTTTTATCTTCAGTAATTTTAGTCCCAAAAAGACCTGAATCTGTCTCAACATGTTCTAAAACACTAAGATGTCCTTTTCTGCTTTTACCAGGTACAAAATAATATCATTAACAAATAAAGCCAACTTTTCTTGATTAACATACCAATTATATACTTGAATTTTTATCTTCTTTGCCAACAGATCTAAATATAAGGGAAAGAGGATGCCCCTACTTGATTCCTATGTTCAGACACAATTTGTCAGAAAGGAACTCTTCCACTTAAATTTTTGCCTCCGATCCCTCATATATCCTCTAATTAACCTTGTTATTGAATCAGGTAATGCAAATGCTTCCATTGCCTTGCTCATAAAACCCCAGCTTACTCTGTAGAATGCTTTCTCTGCATCAAGACCCCACCAACAACAGTGTACTTTTCTTAGATTCTGCTTTCCTCTGGATCATCATTGCATTATTAACCTTGTCAAATGTTTGCCTCCCTTCCACAAAAACACATTGATCATATCTATCAATTTTGGCAACACCTTTCCCATTCTTTTAGCTATTATAGACATAAACACTTTATGATCATGGTTTAAAATTGAAATGGGCCTATTGAAGCTAGGTCTGCTAGGTCTTTACTGTCATTAGGTATTACAGCCACCACAGCTTTCTTCCAGGATACTGGTTCTTCCCCTCATTTTAAAATATTGTTAAACAAAACCTTCCAGATCTGTGTCACTTTCTTTTCTCCTAGCTTCCAATCTTCCACAAGAATATCATCTATTCATTGACACTTTACTGCTGATAGATTGTATGTCACAATTTTTATCTCATTTCCTCCTATCTTAAAAGTTTGTTTTTAACCTCATCTACCTCTTTCCTTAGCATATTTAAGTCTTCCATAAATATTACAATTTGTGCTCTCTCTTGATTTTCATATTTCTTTGCTTTATACAAATTTTCATAAAATTTCCAAAATATCTCTTAATACCTCTACAGGATTTTTTTTTCTTGTTATAGGTCCTATTGTGCTAAAAGATTTTGGGCTCTGGAGTTATTATCAAAAAACAATTGCTTAACAGCGGTCTTTCTAAATTCATGCATACTATCCAGATACTCCCTTATTTTCTCTTTAGCACTCTGCAGTTGTGTCTGTTCTTGTTCTGTGAGATTCTCCCTGCCTGCAATATTAAATAATTCCTATTCCTTCTTAGCAATATCTCTTTTCATTTTATTTCTACCCTATTTTAAACTCCACTTTCATTTTATCCCACTCACTAGCTATAACTTCTGAACATATTTCTATCTTCCCTATTAACTCTCGAATAATTTCCTCTATCCATTCCTTAAATTCCTCTCCTTTTAACTGGTAGGTAGGGGAGCACCAGTGTCTCATTTTTACTTCATTACCCTACATTTTTATCTTAGTTGTTATTGGTGTATGATCTGAAATAGTTATTGGATGTGTGTCGAAGCCTTCTGTCTAGTCTAGCCCAGCTATTATACGTTAGGGAATAATATGTACTACTACTGAATTTACCTGTTCCATACCAAATGTTTTCATAAATTTCTTCAGAAATCTACCCTCTTTTGTTTTATTTTCCCTTCTAGGTCCCCCAGATACATCCTCACTGTTGCAAATCAAATTCCAGTCCCCACCTGTAAGTAACATCCCTTGCTGAAAGTTGATTATTTCTCCAAAAATTTTCTTAAGCTCCATAATAGCGGTTTTAGGTGGAATATAAATACATAGTTGTGTAAAACTGCGGTGGTGGTGCTGCGGTAGCATTGTTGCCTCACAGTAAGACGTCCTGTTCGATTCTCAGCTAGAGCGTCTTCTGTGTGGAGATATGCGTGAATGGGCGTACCTTCGTTGAAGGTTGTGCGTCAGGGCCGGCAACTCGGCAAGTAAAAATCTACTGCCAATCATTAGCGGACAGGAGTTCCGCTGTGGCAACTCCTAACCAGGAAAAGCCGAAAGTCAAAACAACAAAAAGTTGTGTAAGCCTCTTCCCTTTTTCAGTATCCCCTTACTGCTACAAATATACCTTTATTACCTTTTTTCCTCTTCTATCACTGTTTGAACTCATCTAGCAAATAGTATAAGCACTCCTTGTTTCCTTTGTCTCTGATACTCTGCTGAGTATCCTTCCTGAAATACTTTCTTTATCAAATTCACATGCTTATTTCTTTCTGGATGTGCTTCTTGTATATTATTGGTTGGATTTTCAGACTGTGTGATTTGCCAGTCTATATTAATATCACCCAATATTATGGCTGTATAAGGTAATATATATATATATATATATATATATATATATATATATATATATATATATATATATATACACACATGTGTATATTTATTTATTTATTTATTTATTTTACATTTGTTGACCGGGCTAATCTAGCTGGATACATGTCCATTTTCAGTAGAGGCCCGGAGAGAAAAGCTCCAAGAAAAACATGCAAAATTAATATAGAAGTTATGACAGATATTATAAAAACAGCAATAGTTACATAAAAACATTAGTGTGTAATGTTTTTTTTTTTTTTTAAGAAGTACAAATTATAATACTCATAGTGATTACGTGAGAAGGTAAAATATACATATATACATAAATTTTATATGCAATAATATAGTCTATTGAAAATTTAAAGGGAAGATTATAAAGGATGTAGGTTGAAAATTAGTGTAAAGGAAAAAAGTTAGTCAGGGTTAGTACAGGAGCATAGCCAGTGTTTATTGAGAAATAGTTTTAGATTCTTTTTAAAAAGTGAGAGAGAAGTCTGAGATGTGATTTCAGAGGTTAGTTTATTCCATAATTTCCCAACAGAGTTAGAGAACAAGGAGTCACCTGCTGAGTTGTTGGATCTGGAAGTATTAATCAGCAGTTTGTTTGAGGAGCGTAGATTCTTGAGATTATTATAAGGTGTAACGAGGCTAGATAGTATTGGAGTGTTGCTGGGTTGATACAGGGTTTTGTGGGCTATTGTGAGCTGGTGAAATTGGAGCTGGTTAAGAAATTCTAGCCAGTCTAGTTGTTTTAGATTCAAACAGTGATGGGTTCTGAAAGGAGAGCCTGTAGCAAATCTAGCAATATTGTTATAGGATTTTGCTAGTTTGTTGAGGTTGTTTTTAGAGAGATTGGTGTATATAGGAGAAGCACAGAGTAGAGTAGAGATTAGGTGAGTTCTGACTATAGCGGTCCTGGCTACTGGTGTAAGAAAGGGTTTGATTCTGTAAAGGGATCCTAGTTTTTTGTTAACTATTTTTATTGTGGTGTTTATGTGAGTATCAAAGTTAAGGTTGTTGTCAATTGTTATTCCTAAGAGTTTAGTGGTTGGGTCAGGAGAAATAAGAGTACCGTTGTTGGATGTGAGAGTGAAATGTAAAGGGGTGGACTTTCGGGTTGGTGTGAAGAGTAACAGTTTAGTTTTTTTGGGGGTTTAGGAGGAAGCAGCGGTGTGAGAACCATTGTTCTACAGTATTGAAAGCTTTTTGGGTAAGAGACTGAAGTTCAGTTTGAGAAGTGGCTGAACAGATTATAGTAGAGTCATCTGCATATTGAATACAGGTGGTGTGTGGAATAGCTGATTGCAGGTCATTAATATAAATGAAAAATAGGAGTGGGCCTAATATGGAGCCCTGTGGGACCCTGAGGGAGATAGAAAGGTGATTAGATAGTTTATTTTGCCAGAGTACAGCCTGCTGTCGGTTTTCTAGGTAAGTTGTGAACCAATTCATAGATAGAGGATCGAGTGAAAGAGATTTCAGTATGTGTAGAGGTCGTTGGTGATTAACCATGTCAAAAGCTTTAGATGAGTCAATGAAGACTGCAGAGGAAAGAATATTTTTTTATTGCGGTTTTTGTTGATACAGTTTGTGAAGGACAGCAAGGCAGTGGTGGTACTGTGGAAATGTCTGAATCCATGTTGACAGTTGGCAAGTAGGTTGTTATGGAGAAGGTGATTAAGTAGTTGCTTATGGATGCACGTTTCCATAATTTTTGCAAGAGGGTATAGTAGAGCTATGGGACGAAAGTTAGAGAAGTCATTGCAGTTCCCCCCTTTATGTAGTGGGATGATATAAGAAATTTTCCAGATGGATGAGATAGTTCCTTCACTTATGGTTCTATTTATCAAAATGGAAATGGGATAGGCAATGGCTTTAGCTCCTTTTTGCAGGAATTCTGCTGGGAGTTTGTCAGCTGAGGGGTTGGTAGGTTTAATTTTTGGAGAAGGGAGTAAATAAAGGAAGTAGACACTGGTTGTAAATGAAATGATGGGGGAGGGTTTGTAGTAGAAGTAGGCAGATTTGAGGTATCAGGAGATAGGTGGCTAGCAAGAGTTTGAATGGCGTCTGTGAAGAAAGAGTTGAAGGCATTAGCTGTTTGTGTGAGATTCTCAGGGTTAGATCCTTCTGGGTTGGGTATGATAGATTGGCCTGGGTATAGAAGTTTGTTAATGCTAGTCCAAAATTTTCAAGGTTCCTTGTGGGAGGTTTGCTGTAATTGGAGATAGAAGTTCTTTTTGTCTAACAGGATGGCTGTTTTGTATTATTTCTATGTTCCCTAAAGGTTTGGTGATCTGTAGGACTTTTAGTAGTACACCATTTTGCCCAGGATTTGTTTCTGAGAAGGAATTTTTGCCTAGTATTATTAGAAAGCCAAGGGGCTGGTTTAGCTTTATTTCTAATAGAGTGTATTGGGGCGTGGTGGTCCAGGATGGTTAAGAATGTAGAATTGAAGTATTCTACTGCTTCATTTAGTGAGAGAGATTTTAATGGTGACCAATTACATTGTTTAAGTTCTGTTTGGAAAAGTTCTGGGTTAAATTGCTTTTTGGAGCATACTGTTCTGAAAGTGTTAGGGAAAGTTAGGTTGGTTTTATGTCTAATAATATAAGTTAGTGAATGGTCGCTTAGGTCATCTGGAAGGGATCCTGCTATATAGGTTTGTTGAGGAGTATTAGTAAGTATCCAGTCCAAGGTACTTTCTTTGTTGTTGAGTCTATTTGTTTTGGTAGGGGAGTTAATAGATTGTGAGAAGACATATAGGTTAATATGAGTGGTGGGGTTAGTACTACTACAGGAATTCCAATCGATATTAAAGTCCCCTAGGACTATGGTTTCTTGTGGAAGATTAACAGAAAGCCAGTTAAGGATATACTCGAGTGTACTGATGTTATTTCCTGGAGGAAGATATATACAGATGATATTTACGGCTTTATGTGTATTGACCTGAAGTTTGGAGATAATTATTTCAGTACTATTGTCCAAAGGTAGGTTAAGATTTACAGTGCTGACTTGTAGCTCGGCTTTATAGAGGATTGCTACCCCTCCTCTCTTTTTGGCTGTGCGGTCCAGTATAATGATATTGTAACCAGGCGGGGGTGATTACATTGTCTTTAATGGTAGGTTTTAGCCATGTTTCTGATAAACATAGGATGTCATATAGGTGGACATCTAGGAGGGCATGAACTTGAGTGATTTTATTGCAAATACTATGTATATTAAGATGTGCTATGGAGAGTGAGTTGGAAGGTTTGGTAGGTGGTAGGGTACTAGTATTGTGTTGGTTGCAGTTTGCAGTGGTAAGGGTATAGTTTGGGCCAGGGTTAGGATGAATATCCACATCTAGTAAGGAGTGGAGGAGTGTTAAGTGTTTAGGCTGGAGAGGCTTACAATAATAGTCAAATAATTTTCTAGTTTTTAGGTTGGTGTACTTAATGTGTGCTAGTCTGTGATATTTGGCTAGTAGGTAGCTGGGTTTGCAAATGAAGTTTAGGAAGTTTGGAGAGAAATGTAGTGTTGGTGTTAAAGTGTGTTTGGAGGGGAAGAGAAGGGTGTAGTAAAGAAGTTGTTCATAGGAGGTTAGGAGATAGTGGTTAGAGGAGGTAAGAGTGAGACCAAGATTAATAGTTGTAATTGGTACGGGATGATTGATATAGACATTATATTGGTTTGTGAGGTGGGAGAGAAATGGGAGTTAGGTTTTATAAGCAGGTAGGAGATATGACAGTAGGTAGGGTATTAAACCAAGGAGGGATGAGAAGTGAGGTATCAGTGGATGTGTTGTGAGAATGGGGGCTGGGAGTGCTAATGATTTGAATTGTCTGATTGGAGTAGGTGTAATGGGGGTGTGTCTTTAGAGGAATAAATGTAGGAGTACTGGGGGCATGTGGGAATTAGGGGCAGGGTAGGGAGTCGGAGTGAGCCTGAAGGGCGAATGGAGTGGCTAGAGACAAGAGAGTAGACTGTCGAGGATGACCATCTGTGAAGTATGAGAATTCAGCAGGTAAGTCTGAAAGTGAGAGAATGTAGAAGAAAGTTGAGAGGCTAGTAAGAAGAGAGTCAGGATGTTAGAGGAGTAGAATGTGATTAAAGATAACTTAGGACACAGGAGAGATGGTGAAAGAGTAAGTCCATAGAAAACTGAGAACAGAGTTGGGGAGGTATGGTTAAGAATAGGAGAGGGAATTAATGAACAGAAAGCTTATATTGAGACGCCACCTTGTGGCCAAGTCACTTTATTGCAACAAACAGGCTAAGGAAGAGGGGGAGATAATCCAGTTAGTGATAGAGATTACATATGCTGGAAGTAAGGGTTATTTAAAAAGTGATAAATGGGGGGGGGGGGGGTTGGCTGCTGGCTAACCTGACTGGGAAGCTTGCCTGACCTAGCAGAGTCTTTAATACATTAATATTATTGCAATTTACTCATAGCTGTGACAATACATACTTTCACTGTCTTTTTTAAGAAAGGAAATGTCTCTCAGGGAGCTGGTAGGTTGATTCTTTAGTTTGGACTATTTTTTCAAAGGCATCCAGCAGGGTAAATTCAGGTGTTTAGTGTTGGAACACAAGGCTGATAAATGTAGAAAGAGAGAAAAGGTAGTGAGATAGACAATACTAGAACTACAGAGCAAGTAAAGAGTTTTCACAGATACAATTGCATGTATAACCTCAGTAAAAAATCATAATGCTATATTTGTGTATCAAACGTCTAAAGGTTGTAACTACTATGAACTCTAAAACCTCTTTATAACACAGACACATAACTTAAGATAAAAGGAGCTACATTTGCTATTAAAAAATAATACTTTAACAAACAAACAAGATTGCAATATGTATCAGGTACTACTATGAACTCTAAAACCTCTTCATAACACAGACAGATAGCTAGGATAAAACGAGCTGCATTTAAAAAATTATACACTAACAAGCAACTCTTACTGGATCAAGACACAACACTTTTAGAGGTACCTAGTCCATGATAGTACAGATACACAGACAAAAGTAATCGGGTAGTACTGCAATGACCTACTGGTGAGTCGCTGTTAAGGTTTAAGCCTATACATGAGAGTTGTCATAGGTTCTGTTCAGTAGGTGCATAAATACATTTTGTTCTGGCTTTTACTGATTATTAAATATAGGAAATGGAGGCAAAATGTCGCTGTGGTAAAGGTGTTATGTAGGTACTTAGTGTTGCATTGAGTGATTAAGTAAACATCTGCACTTAGAGTGGGGTAGAACCAAAAAATGTTTTCAGGTCCACAGCGTTGGAATCGGTTCTTTTAGACCTTAAGCATTTGCGGTAAAAAATAGCAATAAGTATAGAGGTTAGTTCAACTCTGCACATAGAAATGGTTGTAATACTTTATTATGGGTTCCACGGCAGTAGGGACCACTTTTTACAGTCCCCGATGTTCGACTCTTTATAGATTCAGCATATGTGGCGCAATATACTTAACAACAGTGTCAAAATAAACTCTTCACATAGAAAGGGTTGTAACAGTGTTAAAATAAACTTTGCGCATAGAAAGAGTTGTAACACTTTACTGTGGGTTCCGCGGCAGTAGAGCCGCTTTTTACATTCCCGGGTGAACGACTCTTTATAGGCTCAGCATATGCGGCGCAATATGCATAACAACAGTGTTAAAATAAACTCTGCACATAGAAAGGGTTGTAACAGCGTTAAAATAAACTCTGCACATAGAAAGGGTTGTGACACTTTACTATGGCTTCCGCGGCAGTAGAGCCACTTTTTACCCTCCCCAGTAAACAAATCTTTATAGGCTCAGCATATATGGCGCAAAATGCTTAACAACAGTTTTAAAATAAATACTGCACAAAGGAATTCAATTTGTTCATCTATATAACGCTTTGTGGTCATAATAACGCATTACTACTAGGTTTTTACAGATATAATTAGAGTAGATATAGTGGCTAAATTAGCTCTGCACACTAACAGTGTGTAAACACTACCAAGCCAGTAGAGCCACTTATAACAGCCCCACGTGCACCACACTTGTTATGTTTGAGTAGATATATAGCATCAAAGCCTTACTTGAGTGGTTAACTAAACTCTACACAAATAAATTCACTATATGTGTCTAAACACATTTTAAAGGTTAAATCAAGCTATACAGTGGTTAACTGAACTCTACACAAATAAGTTCCCTGTATGTGTCTGTACAACGTTAAAGGCTATATCAAGCTATACTACATTGAATGAATACGCACTGTGCTAGGAATAAGTAAAGGTTCAGTGGTACTATTGACTCTGCACATTAGATAGGGCAATAGCTTAACTCTGCACATTAGTTAGGGCAATAACAAATTGAAGTTGCTTCCAAGGCATTAGAACCTCCAGATACAGTCCCACGTGCACAACGCTATAAAGGTATAAGCATTTGCAGCGAGAGCGTAGACCGCAAACAAGTATTTACACAGCAAACAGTTAAAAGGGTTAGAAGCAAGTAATCTGTTCTAATGAACAGTCATTCACAAGATGCATAAAAGGCATTAATTCACTTACTGTAGGTCAAGCATCGGAGCAGGGTGCACAGCAGCCAGGTACAGGGTAGGAGAAGAAAGATGGCGTCCCCAAGTATGGGGTATATTTATAAGGTGAGAGAGGATGTTAGGGCAGGGGGGAGGGGAATAAACCATAAAGCAGGTGTGGGGCAGAAGCCACGAGATAAGCAGCTTTAGGTCACATAGAAGGTAGGGAGGGTTAGGATAAGGGGAGGAGCACAGAGTTGGAGGTAATAGAATAAGGAAGAAACAGTGAGCGCAATTAAACAGGTAAGGAAAGATAAGGAGAAGCTAGAGTGCAGTAAGTGCAGTAGTCAGGGAGAGAAATGACAGAAGTTTAGAGAGCTATAGAGAGATAAGACAGCAGGATATCAGAGACAAGAGAGTAGACTGTCGAGGATGACCATCTGTGAAGTATGAGAATTCAGCAGATAAGTCTGAAAGTGAGAGAATGTAGAAGAAAGTTGAGAGGCTATTAAGATGAGAGTCAGGATGTTAGAGGAGTAGAATGTGATTAAAGATAACTTAGGACACAGGAGAGATGGTGAAAGAGTAAGTCCGTAGAAAACTGAGAACAGAGTTGGGGAGGTATGGTTAAGAATAGGAGAGGGAATTAATGAACAGAAAGCTTGTATTGAGGCACCTAGTGGCCAGTCACTTTATTGCAACAAATAGGTCTCCTACAGGTGATAGCAGGCTAAGAGAGAGGGGGAGATATTCCAGTTAGTGATAGAGATTATATACGCTGGAAGTAAGGGTTATTTAAAAAGATAAATGATAAATGGGGGGGGGGTTGGCTGCTGGCTAACCTGACTGGGAAGCTTGCCTAACCTAGCAGAATCTTTAATACATGAATATTATTGCAATTCACTCGTAGCTGTAACAATACATACTTTCACTGTCTTTTTTAAGAAAGGAAATGTCTCTCAGGGAGCTGGTAGGTTGATTCTTTTGTTTGGACTATTTTTTCAAAGGCATCCAGCAGGGTAAATTCAGGTGTTTAGTGCAGGAACTCAAGGCTGATAAATGTAGAAAGAGAGAAAAGGTAGTGAGGCAGACAATACTAGAACTACAGAGCAAGTAAAGAGTTTTCACAGATACAATTGCATGTATAACCTCAGTAAAAAATTACAATGCTATATTTGTGTATCAAACGTCTAAAGGTTACAATATATACCAGGTACTACTATGAACTCTAAAACCTCTTTATAACAGAGACAGATAACTTAAGATAAAAGGAGCTACATTTGCTATTAAAAATAATGCTTTAACAAACAAACGAGATTGCAATATGTATCAGGTACTACTATGAACTCTAAAACCTCTTCATAACACAGACAGATAGCTAGGATAAAACGAGCTGCATTTAAAAAATTATACACTAACAAGCAACTTTTACTGGATCAAGACACAACACTTTTAGAGGTACCTAGTCCATGATAGTACAGATACACAGACAAAAGTAATCGGGTAGTACTGCAATGACCTACTGGTGAGTCGCTGTTAAGGTTTAAGCCTATACATGAGAGTTGGCATAGGTTCTGTTCAGTAGGTGCATAAATACATTTTGTTCTGGCTTTTACTGATTATTAAATATAGGAAATGGAGGCAAAATGTCGCTGTGGTAAAGGTGTTATGTAGGTACTTAGCGTTGCATTGAGTGATTAAGTAAACATCTGCACTTAGAGTGGGGTAGAACCAAAAAAAGTTTTCAGGTCCACAGCATTGGAATCGGTTCTTTCAGACCTTCGTGCTCAACGCTATATTGGTTAAGCATTTGCGGTAAAAATAGCAATAAGTATAGTGGTTAGTTCAACTCTGCAAATAGAAAGGGTTGCAATACTTTATTATGGGTTCTATGGCAGTAGAGGCACTTTTTACAGTCCCCGGTGAATGACTCTTTATAGGTTCAGCATATGCGGTGCAATATGCTTAACAACAGTGTTAAAATAAACTCTGCACATAGAAAGGGTTGTAACAGTGTTAAACTAAACTC
Organism: Protopterus annectens; assembly: GCF_019279795.1. Lineage (NCBI taxonomy): Eukaryota > Metazoa > Chordata > Ceratodontiformes > Protopteridae > Protopterus > Protopterus annectens. The sequence goes on along the minus strand of NC_056741.1, from coordinate 817,114,467 downwards.
TGCACATAGAAAGGGTTGTAACACTTTACTATGGGTTCCGCGGCAGTAGAGCCACTTTTTACAGTCCCTGGTGAACGACTCTTTATAGGCTCAGCATATATGGCGCAAAATGCTTAACAACAGTTTTAAAATAAATACCACACAAAGGAATCCACTTTGTTCATCTATATAATGCTTTGTGGTCATAATAAAGCATTACTACCAGGTTTTTACAGATATAATTAGGGTAGATATAGTGACTAAATTAGCTCTGCACACTAACAGTGTGTAAACACTACCAAGGCAGTAGAGCCGCTTATAAAAGCCCCACGTGCACCACGCTTGCTTTGTTTGAGTAGATATATAGCATCAAAGCCTTACTTGAGTGGTTAACTAAACTCTATACAAATAAATTCACTGTATGTGTCAAAACACATTATAAAGGTTAAATTAAGCTATACAGTGGTTAACTGAACTCTACACAAATAAGTTCCCTGTATGTGTCTGTACAACATTAAAGGCTATATCAAGCTATACTACATTGAATGAATATGCACTGTGCTAGGAATAAGTAATGGTTCAGTGGTACTATTGACTCTGCACATTAGATAGGGCAATAGCTTAACTCTGCACATTAGTTAGGGCAATAACCAATTGAAGTTGCTTCCAAGGCAGTAGAACCTCCAGATACAGTCCCAAGTGCACAACGCTATAAAGGTATAAGCGTTTGCAGCGAGAGTGTAGACCGCAAACAAGTATTTACACAGCAAACATTTAAAAGGGTTAGAAGCAAGTAATCTGTTCTAATGAACAGTCATTCACAAGATGCATAAAAAGCATTAATTCACTTACTGTAGATCAAGCATCGGAGCAGGGTGCACAGCAGCCAGGTACAGGGTAGGAGAAGAAAGATGGCGTCCCCAAGTATGGGGTATATTTATAAGGTGAGAGAGGATGTTAGGGCAGGGGGGAGGGGAATAAACCATAAAGCAGGTGTGGGGCAGAAGCCACGAGATAAGCAGCTTTAGGTCACATAGAAGGTAGGGAGGGTTAGGTTAAGGGGAGGAGCACAGAGTTGGAGGTAATAGAATAAGGAGGAACCGGTGAGCGCAATTAAACAGGTAAGGAAAGATAAGGAGAAGCTAGAGTACAGTAAGTGCATGTAGTCAGGGAGAGAAATGACAGAAGTTTAGAGAGCTATAGAGAGATAAGACAGCAGGATATCAGAGACAAGAGAGTAGACTGTCGAGGATGACCATCTGTGAAGTATGAGAATTCAGCAGGTAAGTCTGAAAGTGAGAGAATGTAGAAGAAAGTTGAGAGGCTAGTAAGAAGCATATATATATATATATATATATATATATATATATATATATATATATATATATATATATATATGAGTCTACTTCATTTGATTGAAAGACCACTTGACCTAAACCCATTTGATCGAAAATTCATATGATCGAAAACCAGTATTCAAGGCATGAAACTGTGATTTGCCCCCCCTCCCCAATGTTGTGCAACCCTGGAGTTGATATATATAGTTAGGGGGTGTGTGGGGTGCAGGCCCCCACATTGGAGGGTGTGGGGGCAAAGCCCCTCACCTATTTTTCTTTAAAAGAAGAAAATAACACGAAAAGTACAGATTTTAAACGAAAATAGGTGGGGGGCTTTGACCCCCACACCCCCCAATGTGGGGGGGCTGCACCCCCCACACCCCTTAACTATATATAACCAAACGAAATTGCCAACACACCACAAGGAAACTCGCAACTCAGCTGGATGCCAGAGTTTATTGAAATGCAACAAGAAAATAACGCTTGTAATCCAAGTACGTTTTCGATAAAAATCTTCGTCAGAATCAGTACAAAAACACACAGTTAATGATTGTTCTAGTTATATACCCTATCTAATTGACATCATTAATTAAGTATCAATCAGTAAAGTCAATTACAAACTACCAAGCAAGCTTATTTTAAAAACACATACAAACATTTCTAAAAATCTAATAAGAATTAACTTTTAACTTATTATTAATAAAATTTGTATAATAGGACATGTTTGCATATATAAATGTCATTGTATTGTATGCAAGATTAAAAACAGTCTAAATAATTAACCACAGCTCTAAAACAATAAAATATGTGTGCACAAAGTATATACATTGTGTGCTGCCATCTAATGGTTATAATAGGTAAATAAACTCAATACTCATAATTTAGCTGATCTGAGTTTCAATACTGGCTTAATGGACAAAAAGTCATTAAGTCCCGGGGATTTGTTACATTCCAAAACTATTTGCCAGTATTATTCCTTGTATTCTAATTTATCCTCCCATAAACCACCCCTTACATCTTTGGGCACAGAATCCAAAACAAAAAAGGAAAATATTGCTTGAGGGCAAATAGTCTGGTGTCTATACAATGCATTATTCATATTCTGCTTTTTGATTTCATATAAGTGTTCGTAAATACGACATCTAAGTTTCCTTTCTGTTTTTCCCACATAAAAGGAAGTACAGAAATTACAAGTAGCCAAGTACACTATTCCAAAGCTATTACAGTTGAAAGTACCCCTACTTGAAAGTGTTTTGTTCCTAGCTTCCAAGAAAATGTCTTTCCTATTGTGTATCCTTGGACATTGTGAACAAAACCCACATTTATATGTACCCACCCCACGTGGACCTGTGTTTTTGACCTTAGGGCCACCATATTCAAAGATTTGCTTGAAATTGGTGTCTTTCCTGTAAATAAATTTCAAGGGGGTTTGATTGTTCAATGGTAAATCTGTAAATTGAACAAATCTCCCCCATTCCCTTGAAATCAATTCTTTAATAGGTCCTGAGTCACCTGTGTAATCAAGTATGTAGGCTCTATCGTGAAAGGTGGTATTTGGGTTTGTTAAAATGTCAATCGGGGCAGGTAGATTCTGTCCCAAAATAGGGGCAAATCCTTTATGTCTCTCCCGTACTACCTCTGCTACTACGTCTTCCAGTAAAGGTTTAGGATACCCTCTGTTGGCCAACATATTACACACATTACTGCACTCCTTCAGGAATTCATAGTCATCAGAGGTCATTCTACAGACCCTTACAAGTTGTCCCTTCACTAAATTTTTCTTTTGGAAGTATGGGTAAGCACTCTTGTAATGAAGGTATGAGTTGGAAAAGGTTTTCTTACGATGTATACTTGAAGAAAAGAACCCTTGTTCATCCTTTCTAAGTATAATATCTAAGTATATCAGTTGTTCTGCATTGACCTCAAAGGTAAATTCCAAAAAATTGGTCGTACCCTTCAAGTAATCCAGGAATTCAAGGAATCTTTCCTCAGTGTCTGTCCAAAAAATACATATGTCATCTAAAAACCTCTTGTACATAGACCAGCATTTGGTGAATGGGCTGTCCAAATTAAATTGTTTTTCCCACCAGTTCAAAATAATGTTAGCGTATGTTGGGGCACATTTGGCACCCATTGCAACACCTTTATTCTGTCGGAAGAATTCGCCCTGAAAATACATAAAATTGTTTTTCAAAATAGTTTCCATGAATAAGAGACAATTAGTAAAATCTCCATGAGACAGTGTACCATTGTCAATAATGGCCTGTTCCAGCCATAAAAGTCCAGTCTCGTGTGGAATAGAACCAAATAAGTCCACTATGTCCAAAGTGACAAAAATGAGATCCGGTGAGTAAAGATGTGGTTTTACACACCTCAAAAAATCCCAAGAATCTTTAAGGACTGCATCACCAGAATATGATAAGGTCTTCAGTTTGTCGTCCACAAATGCTGCCAAAGGTGTAGTAATAGAACCTTCTGCTGAAACAATTAACCTGAGCGGTGGATCCATGGGATTTTTGTGGACTTTAGGTATACCGAAAACTGTCGGTACCCGGGGTTGTTTGTTGAACAAGAAATTGAATTGTTCCATGCTAATGGAACCATCTAACAATAAATCCTGTAACATCAAATGTATTTTGCTTTTGGCTATGTTAACTTCATTAATGGATGCCTTAGAATATTTGTTGGTCTCGTGTAAGGAATCCCTCATCTTTGATTCATAAATAATGTTGTCCATTAGTACAGTCCCCCACCCTTATTTTATTAATAATAAGTTGAAAGTTAATTCTTATTAGATTTTTAGAAATGTTTGTATGTGTTTTTAAAATAAGCTTGCTTGGTAGTTTGTAATTGACTTTACTGATTGATACTTAATTAATTATGTCAATTAGATAGGGTATATAACTAGAACAATCATTAACTGTGTGTTTTTGTACTGATTCTGATGAAGATTTTTATCGAAAACGTACTTGGATTACAAGCGTTATTTTCTTGTTGCATTTCAATAAACTCTGGCATCCAGCTGAGTTGTGAGTTTCCTTGTGGTGTGTTGGCAATTTCGTTTGGTTATTGGTTTCAATTCATTGCCTTCATCTCTCTTTTTTGGTTTTTTGTTTCGGAAGCGATGGCAGACACCACGGAAGCAGCAACTGATATGGAGCCTCGTTTTGACACTAGAGGTGAGCTAAGGAAGGTTATCGGGCAGCTTTCACAGTTGGTGGAGCTTCTCACTCCAGTGTGTCACTCTCTGGTTGGTGTGTCCTCCGAACGGAGGGCTGCTTCACAAAAGGATATACCATCTCGAGGTACAGGACAGCGAGATTCCTGCCTCAACACTGGTTCACTCAAAGAAGCTAGCGGTTCCATTTTCACTGGGAGTCAATCATTTGCAGATTTCCCAAGACTTTTGCGTAGCGACAACTCACAAGCAGGCAGTAATGGCAAAATATCTGCGGTTCCAGCAGAAGGCTCTACGGAAGTTTTCAACCAAGGTGACTTTAACAATAAGCAACCAAACCTTGATTTTCAAGTTTTTTTAAAGAAAAATTACGACATACATGGTGTTACTTCTAACAACAAGACCAATGCTATTAAAACTTACAGGCAAAGCCTTGATGATTTATATTTTTTTCTTGACAAATATAAAAGTTTGGAATGTGACTGTAATTATCTTAAAGAATGCCTTAATAAGCAAGTTGTGCCTAAAGGCTTAAGGCTTTCTAAGTTTCCTAACAAGGTCGAGGAAGGGTCTGATTTTCATTTAGAATCAATCAAGATATTTGACAAATGTGGTTTTAATGTTATTAGAGCAATTATTAAAGAAAATGGGAAGGTGATGGCAGGCATTTTGAAAGAAATGGAGACTATTAATGACCAGATAGTTAATGATCTTTTATTTCAGGTAGAAAAAGAAAAGCAACAGTACTATAATTTTTTTTCACAAATTGATTCTGATTGTATTACTAACATGGACATGAAATGGGGCAAGTTAGCAAGAGATCTTAAAGAATACAGGGACCAAGTAGCATATCCAAAACCCAGTTCCTTTTCCAGGTATCGAGATCCTAAGACTACCAGGGATCAAGTGCGGCATCAATCATACACTTTTGATCAGGAAAAAAGAGGTGACCTGTTGGATAATCCCTTCCAAGATGAAGAGTGCCCTTTAGACCAGGGACCCCCGCTCCGCCGATCCAGTCGGATCCGCAACCAGAACCAGAATTATTACAACCAGAGGGGTTACAACAAGAGATAAATGGTAGTCATATTATTACTCGGGAGGACAATATTTTGGAGTTTCATAACTATAAGATTTTCAGTTACAGTAACATTGAGGTACAGCCAGAACATTTTCAGCTCTTTTCCAAAGGGTTCAAATTTGTACCAAATAGGAAAGCTAGTATTCCTAGATCTATTATAGACCTTAAACTATTCCTTAGGAAACAAAACTTACACTTATTGTTTAATGGGCAAAAGACAGTTACACCTTCTAACCCTGTACTTAAAAGGAAAAGTGTTTTCAATCCCCCCCTTCACCCTCAATTGAGGAATTTTGGCAATCTGTTGGAAAAAGAGATAAGGAATACCATTGCAGCACATTACGTTAACTCCAATTTAACTCAGGTGGAGAAAAAATTGTTGAATGTTATAAAAAATGATGGCAATTTGAGGGTGATCCATCCTGATAAGGGTGAGGGGACTGTACTAATGGACAACATTATTTATGAATCAAAGATGAGGGATTCCTTACATGAGACCAACAAATATTCTAAGGCATCCATTAATGAAGTTAACATAGCCAAAAGCAAAATACATTTGATGTTACAGGATTTATTGTTAGATGGTTCCATTAGCATGGAACAATTCAATTTCTTGTTCAACAAACAACCCCGGGTACCGACAGTTTTCGGTATACCTAAAGTCCACAAAAATCCCATGGATCCACCGCTCAGGTTAATTGTTTCAGCAGAAGGTTCTATTACTACACCTTTGGCAGCATTTGTGGACGACAAACTGAAGACCTTATCATATTCTGGTGATGCAGTCCTTAAAGATTCTTGGGATTTTTTGAGGTGTGTAAAATCACATCTTTACTCACCGGATCTCATTTTTGTCACTTTGGACATAGTGGACTTATTTGGTTCTATTCCACACGAGACTGGACTTTTATGGCTGGAACAGGCCATTATTGACAATGATACACTGTCTCATGGAGATTTTACTAATTGTCTCTTATTCATGGAAACTATTTTGAAAAACAATTTTATGTATTTTCAGGGTGAATTCTTCCGACAGAATAAAGGTGTTGCAATGGGTGCCAAATGTGCCCCAACATACGCTAACATTATTTTGAACTGGTGGGAAAAACAATTTATTTTGGACAGCCCATTCATCAAATGCTGGTCTATGTACAAGAGGTTTTTAGATGACATATGTATTTTTTGGACAGACACTGAGGAAAGATTCCTTGAATTCCTGGATTACTTGAAGGGTACGACCAATTTTTTGGAATTTACCTTTGAGGTCAATGCAGAACAACTGATATACTTAGATATTATACTTAGAAAGGATGAACAAGGGTTCTTTTCTTCAAGTATACATCGTAAGAAAACCTTTTCCAACTCATACCTTCATTACAAGAGTGCTCACCCATACTTCCAAAAGAAAAATTTAGTGAAGGGACAACTTGTAAGGGTCTGTAGAATGACCTCTGATGACCATGAATTCCTGAAGGAGTGCAGTAATGTGTGTAAAATGTTGGCCGACAGAGGGTATCCTAAACCTTTACTGGAAGACGTAGTAGCAGAGGTAGTACGGGAGAGACATAAAAGATTTGCCCCTATTTTGGGACAGAATCTACCTGCCCCGATTGACATTTTAACAAACCCAAATACCACCTTTCACGATAGAGCCTACATACTTGATTACACAGGTGACTCAGGACCTATGAAAGAATTGATTTTGAGGGAATGGGGGAGATTTGTTCAATTTACAGATTTACCATTGAACAATCAAACCCCCTTGAAATTTATTTACAGGAAAGACACCAATTTCAAGCAAATATTTGAATATGGTGGCCCTAAGGTCAAAAGCACAGGTCCACGTGGGGTGGGTATATATAAATGTGGGTTTTGTTCACAATGTCCAAGGATACACAATAGGAAAGACATTTTCTTGGAAGCTAGGAACAAAACACTTTCAAGTAGGGGTACTTTCAACTGTAATAGCTTTGAAATAGTGTACTTGGCTACTTGTAATTTCTGTACTTCCTTTTATGTGGGCAAAACAGAAAGTAAACTTAGATGTTGTATTTACGAACACTTATACGAAATCAAAAAGCAGAATATGAATAATGCATTGTATAGACACCAGACTATTTGCCCTCAAGCAATATTTTCCTTTTTTGTTTTGGATTCTGTGCCCAAAGACGTAAGGGGTGGTTTATGGGAGGATAAATTAGAATACAAGGAATTATACTGGCAAATAGTTTTGGAATGTAACAAATCCCCGGGACTTAATGACATTTTGTCCATTAAGCCAGTATTGAAACTCAGATCAGCTAAGTTATGAGTATTGAGTTTATTTACCTATTATAACCATTAGATGGCAGCACACAATGTATATACTTTGTGCACACATATTTTATTGTTTTAGAGCTGTGGTTAACTATTTAGACTGTTTTTAATCTTGCATACAATACAATGACATTTATATATGCAAACATGTCCTATTATACAAATTTTATTAATAATAAGTTGAAAGTTAATTCTTATTAGATTTTTAGAAATGTTTGTATGTGTTTTTAAAATAAGCTTGCTAGTAGTTTGGTAGTTTGTAATTGACTTTACTGATTGATACTTAATCAATTATGTCAATTAGATAGGGTATATAACTAGAACAATCATTAACTGTGTGTTTTTGTACTGATTCTGACGAAGATTTTTATCGAAAACGTACTTGGATTACAAGCGTTATTTTCTTGTTGCATTTCAATAAACTCTGGCACCCAGCTGAGTTGCGAGTTTCCTTGTGGTGTGTTGGCAATTTCGTTTGGTTATTGGTTTCAATTCATTGCCTTAACTATATATACCAACTCCAGGGTCACACGACATTGGGGAGGGGGACAGATCACTGTTATTTGCCTTGAATACTGGTTTTCAATCAAATGAAATTTCGATCAAATGGGTTTAGGTCAAATGGTATTGTGATCAAATGAAGAAGACCCATATATATATATATATATATATATATATATATATATTGCATTAACCCATTGTCCTTGTAGCCTGTGGGAGTAGTTGAAATGATTATGAAATAGTGCATTTTACTGATTAGTTGTGTGCCTGTGGAAATAATGCTAGTAATTAAGAGTTTGTATTCAGATGTTTATTTTGTTTTGATAACCACTAGCCATTTTAGTATTATCCAGGACA